>NW_027437739.1:0-145633 GCF_965140245.1 Athene noctua
GTTCTACCCGCTGCCCGGAACGCTACGCAGGGCAAAAGCGGTTCTCGTCCTCCGTGCTTGCTTTTTCTCAGAAAGAGCCGTGGTGTGCGTTTTCGCCAGAAAACGCGTTTTCGGCCGAAAACGTGTACGTTTGCACTTCCCCGCCACAGGGAAGCTGCTAGCCGGGAATTCTCTGCCTGGTTCTACCCGCTGCCCGGAACGCTACGCAGGGCAAAAGCGGTTCTCGTCCTCCGTGCTTGCTTTTTCTCAGAAAGAGCCGTGGTGTGCGTTTTCGCCGGAAAACGCGTTTTCGGCCGAAAACGTGTACGTTTGCACTTCCCCGCCACAGGGAAGCTGCTAGCCGGGAAATCTCTGCCTGGTTCTACCCGCTGCCCGGAACGCTACGCAGGGCAAAAGCGGTTCTCGTCCTCCGTGCTTGCTTTTTCTCAGAAAGAGCCGTGGTGTGCGTTTTCGCCGGAAAACGCGTTTTCGGCCGAAAACGTGTACGTTTCAACTTCCCCGCCACAGGGAAGCTGCTAGCCGGGAATTCTCTGCCTGGTTCTACCCGCTGCCCGGAACGCTACGCAGGGCAAAAGCGGTTCTCGTCCTCCGTGCTTGCTTTTTCTCAGAAAGAGCCGTGGTGTGCGTTTTCGCCGGAAAACGCGTTTTCGGCCGAAAACGTGTACGTTTGCACTTCCCCGCCACAGGGAAGCTGCTAGCCGGGAATTCTCTGCCTGGTTCTACCCGCTGCCCGGAACGCTACGCAGGGCAAAAGCGGTTCTCGTCCTCCGTGCTTGCTTTTTCTCAGAAAGAGCCGTGGTGTGCGTTTTCGCCGGAAAACGCGTTTTCGGCCGAAAACGTGTACGTTTGCACTTCCCCGCCACAGGGAAGCTGCTAGCCGGGAATTCTCTGCCTGGTTCTACCCGCTGCCCGGAACGCTACGCAGGGCAAAAGCGGTTCTCGTCCTCCGTGCTTGCTTTTTCTCAGAAAGAGCCGTGGTGTGCGTTTTCGCCGGAAAAGGCGTTTTCGGCCGAAAACGTGTACGTTTGCACTTCCCCGCCACAGGGAAGCTGCTAGCCGGGAATTCTCTGCCTGGTTCTACCCGCTGCCCGGAACGCTACGCAGGGCAAAAGCGGTTCTCGTCCTCCGTGCTTGCTTTTTCTCAGAAAGAGCCGTGGTGTGCGTTTTCGCCAGAAAACGCGTTTTCGGCCGAAAACGTGTACGTTTGCACTTCCCCGCCACAGGGAAGCTGCTAGCCGGGAATTCTCTGCCTGGTTCTACCCGCTGCCCGGAACGCTACGCAGGGCAAAAGCGGTTCTCGTCCTCCGTGCTTGCTTTTTCTCAGAAAGAGCCGTGGTGTGCGTTTTCGCCGGAAAACGCGTTTTCGGCCGAAAACGTGTACGTTTGCACTTCCCCGCCACAGGGAAGCTGCTAGCCGGGAAATCTCTGCCTGGTTCTACCCGCTGCCCGGAACGCTACGCAGGGCAAAAGCGGTTCTCGTCCTCCGTGCTTGCTTTTTCTCAGAAAGAGCCGTGGTGTGCGTTTTCGCCGGAAAACGCGTTTTCGGCCGAAAACGTGTACGTTTCAACTTCCCCGCCACAGGGAAGCTGCTAGCCGGGAATTCTCTGCCTGGTTCTACCCGCTGCCCGGAACGCTACGCAGGGCAAAAGCGGTTCTCGTCCTCCGTGCTTGCTTTTTCTCAGAAAGAGCCGTGGTGTGCGTTTTCGCCGGAAAACGCGTTTTCGGCCGAAAACGTGTACGTTTGCACTTCCCCGCCACAGGGAAGCTGCTAGCCGGGAATTCTCTGCCTGGTTCTACCCGCTGCCCGGAACGCTACGCAGGGCAAAAGCGGTTCTCGTCCTCCGTGCTTGCTTTTTCTCAGAAAGAGCCGTGGTGTGCGTTTTCGTCGGAAAACGCGTTTTCGGCCGAAAACGTGTACGTTTGCACTTCCCCGCCACAGGGAAGCTGCTAGCCGGGAATTCTCTGCCTGGTTCTACCCGCTGCCCGGAACGCTACGCAGGGCAAAAGCGGTTCTCGTCCTCCGTGCTTGCTTTTTCTCAGAAAGAGCCGTGGTGTGCGTTTTCGCCGGAAAACGCGTTTTCGGCCGAAAACGTGTACGTTTGCACTTCCCCGCCACAGGGAAGCTGCTAGCCGGGAATTCTCTGCCTGGTTCTACCCGCTGCCCGGAACGCTACGCAGGGCAAAAGCGGTTCTCGTCCTCCGTGCTTGCTTTTTCTCAGAAAGAGCCGTGGTGTGCGTTTTCGCCGGAAAACGCGTTTTCGGCCGAAAACGTGTACGTTTGCACTTCCCCGCCACAGGGAAGCTGCTAGCCGGGAATTCTCTGCCTGGTTCTACCCGCTGCCCGGAACGCTACGCAGGGCAAAAGCGGTTCTCGTCCTCCGTGCTTGCTTTTTCTCAGAAAGAGCCGTGGTGTGCGTTTTCGCCGGAAAACGCGTTTTCGGCCGAAAACGTCTACGTTTGCACTTCCCCGCCACAGGGAAGCTGCTAGCCGGGAATTCTCTGCCTGGTTCTACCCGCTGCCCGGAACGCTACGCAGGGCAAAAGCGGTTCTCGTCCTCCGTGCTTGCTTTTTCTCAGAAAGAGCCGTGGTGTGCGTTTTCGCCGGAAAACGCGTTTTCGGCCGAAAACGTGTACGTTTGCACTTCCCCGCCACAGGGAAGCTGCTAGCCGGGAATTCTCTGCCTGGTTCTACCCGCTGCCCGGAACGCTACGCAGGGCAAAAGCGGTTCTCGTCCTCCGTGCTTGCTTTTTCTCAGAAAGAGCCGTGGTGTGCGTTTTCGCCGGAAAACGCGTTTTCGGCCGAAAACGTGTACGTTTGCACTTCCCCGCCACAGGGAAGCTGCTAGCCGGGAATTCTCTGCCTGGTTCTACCCGCTGCCCGGAACGCTACGTAGGGAAAAGCGGTTCTCTTCCTCCGTGCTTGCTTTTTCTCAGAAAGAGCCGTGGTGTGCGATTTCGCCGGAAAACGCGTTTTCGGCCGAAAACGTGTACGTTTGCACTTCCCCGCCACAGGGAAGCTGCTAGCCGGGAATTCTCTGCCTGGTTCTACCCGCTGCCCGGAACGCTACGCAGGGCAAAAGCGGTTCTCGTCCTCCGTGCTTGCTTTTTCTCAGCAGGAGCCGTGGTGTGCGTTTTCGCCGGAAAACGCGTTTTCGGCCGAAAACGTGTACGTTTGCACTTCCCCGCCACAGGGAAGCTGCTAGCCGGGAATTCTCTGCCTGGTTCTACCCGCTGCCCGGAACGCTACGCAGGGCAAAAGCGCTTCTCGTCCTCCGTGCTTGCTTTTTCTCAGAAAGAGCCGTGGTGTGCGTTTTCGCCGGAAAACGCGTTTTCGGCCGAAAACGTGTACGTTTGCACTTCCCCGCCACAGGGAAGCTGCTAGCCGGGAATTCTCTGCCTGGTTCTACCCGCTGCCCGGAACGCTACGCAGGGCAAAAGCGGTTCTCGTCCTCCGTGCTTGCTTTTTCTCAGAAAGAGCCGTGGTGTGCGTTTTCGCCGGAAAACGCGTTTTCGGCCGAAAACGTCTACGTTTGCACTTCCCCGCCACAGGGAAGCTGCTAGCCGGGAATTCTCTGCCTGGTTCTACCCGCTGCCCGGAACGCTACGCAGGGCAAAAGCGGTTCTCGTCCTCCGTGCTTGCTTTTTCTCAGAAAGAGCCGTGGTGTGCGTTTTCGCCGGAAAACGCGTTTTCGGCCGAAAACGTGTACGTTTGCACTTCCCCGCCACAGGGAAGCTGCTAGCCGGGAATTCTCTGCCTGGTTCTACCCGCTGCCCGGAACGCTACGCAGGGCAAAAGCGGTTCTCGTCCTCCGTGCTTGCTTTTTCTCAGAAAGAGCCGTGGTGTGCGTTTTCGCCGGAAAACGCGTTTTCGGCCGAAAACGTGTACGTTTGCACTTCCCCGCCACAGGGAAGCTGCTAGCCGGGAATTCTCTGCCTGGTTCTACCCGCTGCCCGGAACGCTACGCAGGGCAAAAGCGGTTCTCGTCCTCCGTGCTTGCTTTTTCTCAGAAAGAGCCGTGGTGTGCGATTTCGCCGGAAAACGCGTTTTCGGCCGAAAACGTGTACGTTTGCACTTCCCCGCCACAGGGAAGCTGCTAACCGGGAATTCTCTGCCTGGTTCTACCCGCTGCCCGGAACGCTACGCAGGGCAAAAGCGGTTCTCGTCCTCCGTGCTTGCTTTTTCTCAGAAAGAGCCGTGGTGTGCGTTTTCGCCGGAAAACGCGTTTTCGGCCGAAAACGTGTACGTTTGCACTTCCCCGCCACAGGGAAGCTGCTAGCCGGGAATTCTCTGCCTGGTTCTACCCGCTGCCCGGAACGCTACGTAGGGAAAAAGCGGTTCTCTTCCTCCGTGCTTGCTTTTTCTCAGAAAGAGCCGTGGTGTGCGTTTTCGCCGGAAAACGCGTTTTCGGCCGAAAACGTGTACGTTTGCACTTCCCCGCCACAGGGAAGCTGCTAGCCGGGAATTCTCTGCCTGGTTCTACCCGCTGCCCGGAACGCTACGCAGGGCAAAAGCGGTTCTCGTCCTCCGTGCTTGCTTTTTCTCAGAAAGAGCCGTGGTGTGCGTTTTCGCCGGAAAACGCGTTTTCGGCCGAAAACGTGTACGTTTGCACTTCCCCGCCACAGGGAAGCTGCTAGCCGGGAATTCTCTGCCTGGTTCTACCCGCTGCCCGGAACGCTACGCAGGGCAAAAGCGGTTCTCGTCCTCCGTGCTTGCTTTTTCTCAGAAAGAGCCGTGGTGTGCGTTTTCGCCGGAAAACGCGTTTTCGGCCGAAAACGTGTACGTTTGCACTTCCCCGCCACAGGGAAGCTGCTAGCCGGGAATTCTCTGCCTGGTTCTACCCGCTGCCCGGAACGCTACGCAGGGCAAAAGCGGTTCTCGTCCTCCGTGCTTGCTTTTTCTCAGAAAGAGCCGTGGTGTGCGTTTTCGCCGGAAAACGCGTTTTCGGCCGAAAACGTGTACGTTTGCACTTCCCCGCCACAGGGAAGCTGCTAGCCGGGAATTCTCTGCCTGGTTCTACCCGCTGCCCGGAACGCTACGCAGGGCAAAAGCGCTTCTCGTCCTCCGTGCTTGCTTTTTCTCAGAAAGAGCCGTGGTGTGCGTTTTCGCCGGAAAACGCGTTTTCGGCCGAAAACGTGTACGTTTGCACTTCCCCGCCACAGGGAAGCTGCTAGCCGGGAATTCTCTGCCTGGTTCTACCCGCTGCCCGGAACGCTACGCAGGGCAAAAGCGGTTCTCGTCCTCCGTGCTTGCTTTTTCTCAGAAAGAGCCGTGGTGTGCGTTTTCGCCGGAAAACGCGTTTTCGGCCGAAAACGTGTACGTTTGCACTTCCCCGCCACAGGGAAGCTGCTAGCCGGGAATTCTCTGCCTGGTTCTACCCGCTGCCCGGAACGCTACGCAGGGCAAAAGCGCTTCTCGTCCTCCGTGCTTGCTTTTTCTCAGAAAGAGCCGTGGTGTGCGTTTTCGCCGGAAAACGCGTTTTCGGCCGAAAACGTCTACGTTTGCACTTCCCCGCCACAGGGAAGCTGCTAGCCGGGAATTCTCTGCCTGGTTCTACCCGCTGCCCGGAACGCTACGCAGGGCAAAAGCGCTTCTCGTCCTCCGTGCTTGCTTTTTCTCAGAAAGAGCCGTGGTGTGCGTTTTCGCCGGAAAACGCGTTTTCGGCCGAAAACGTGTACGTTTGCACTTCCCCGCCACAGGGAAGCTGCTAGCCGGGAATTCTCTGCCTGGTTCTACCCGCTGCCCGGAACGCTACGCAGGGCAAAAGCGGTTCTCGTCCTCCGTGCTTGCTTTTTCTCAGAAAGAGCCGTGGTGTGCGTTTTCGCCGGAAAACGCGTTTTCGGCCGAAAACGTGTACGTTTGCACTTCCCCGCCACAGGGAAGCTGCTAGCCGGGAATTCTCTGCCTGGTTCTACCCGCTGCCCGGAACGCTACGCAGGGCAAAAGCGGTTCTCGTCCTCCGTGCTTGCTTTTTCTCAGAAAGATCCGTGGTGTGCGTTTTCGCCGGAAAACGCGTTTTCGGCCGAAAACGTGTACGTTTGCACTTCCCCGCCACAGGGAAGCTGCTAGCCGGGAATTCTCTGCCTGGTTCTACCCGCTGCCCGGAACGCTACGCAGGGCAAAAGCGGTTCTCGTCCTCCGTGCTTGCTTTTTCTCAGAAAGAGCCGTGGTGTGCGATTTCGCCGGAAAACGCGTTTTCGGCCGAAAACGTGTACGTTTGCACTTCCCCGCCACAGGGAAGCTGCTAGCCGGGAATTCTCTGCCTGGTTCTACCCGCTGCCCGGAACGCTACGCAGGGCAAAAGCGGTTCTCGTCCTCCGTGCTTGCTTTTTCTCAGAAAGAGCCGTGGTGTGCGTTTTCGCCGGAAAACGCGTTTTCGGCCGAAAACGTGTACGTTTGCACTTCCCCGCCACAGGGAAGCTGCTAGCCGGGAATTCTCTGCCTGGTTCTACCCGCTGCCCGGAACGCTACGTAGGGAAAAAGCGGTTCTCTTCCTCCGTGCTTGCTTTTTCTCAGAAAGAGCCGTGGTGTGCGTTTTCGCCGGAAAACGCGTTTTCGGCCGAAAACGTGTACGTTTGCACTTCCCCGCCACAGGGAAGCTGCTAGCCGGGAATTCTCTGCCTGGTTCTACCCGCTGCCCGGAACGCTACGCAGGGCAAAAGCGGTTCTCGTCCTCCGTGCTTGCTTTTTCTCAGAAAGAGCCGTGGTGTGCGTTTTCGCCGGAAAACGCGTTTTCGGCCGAAAACGTGTACGTTTGCACTTCCCCGCCACAGGGAAGCTGCTAGCCGGGAATTCTCTGCCTGGTTCTACCCGCTGCCCGGAACGCTACGCAGGGCAAAAGCGCTTCTCGTCCTCCGTGCTTGCTTTTTCTCAGAAAGAGCCGTGGTGTGCGTTTTCGCCGGAAAACGCGTTTTCGGCCGAAAACGTCTACGTTTGCACTTCCCCGCCACAGGGAAGCTGCTAGCCGGGAATTCTCTGCCTGGTTCTACCCGCTGCCCGGAACGCTACGCAGGGCAAAAGCGGTTCTCGTCCTCCGTGCTTGCTTTTTCTCAGAAAGAGCCGTGGTGTGCGTTTTCGCCGGAAAACACGTTTTCGGCTGAAAACGTCTACGTTTGCACTTCCCCGCCACAGGGAAGCTGCTAGCCGGGAATTCTCTGCCTGGTTCTACCCGCTGCCCGGAACGCTACGCAGGGCAACAGCGGTTCTCGTCCTCCGTGCTTCCTTTTTCTCATAAAGATCCGTGGTGTGCGTTTTCGCCGGAAAACGCGTTTTCGGCCGAAAACGTGTACGTTTGCACTTCCCCGCCACAGGGAAGCTGCTAGCCGGGAATTCTCTGCCTGGTTCTACCCGCTGCCCGGAACGCTACGCAGGGCAAAAGCGGTTCTCGTCCTCCGTGCTTGCTTTTTCTCAGAAAGAGCCGTGGTGTGCGTTTTCGCCGGAAAACGCGTTTTCGGCCGAAAACGTGTACGTTTGCACTTCCCCGCCACAGGGAAGCTGCTAGCCGGGAATTCTCTGCCTGGTTCTACCCGCTGCCCGGAACGCTACGCAGGGCAAAAGCGGTTCTCGTCCTCCGTGCTTGCTTTTTCTCAGAAAGAGCCGTGGTGTGCGTTTTCGCCGGAAAACGCGTTTTCGGCCGAAAACGTGTACGTTTGCACTTCCCCGCCACAGGGAAGCTGCTAGCCGGGAATTCTCTGCCTGGTTCTACCCGCTGCCCGGAACGCTACGCAGGGCAAAAGCGGTTCTCGTCCTCCGTGCTTGCTTTTTCTCAGAAAGAGCCGTGGTGTGCGTTTTCGCAGGAAAACGCGTTTTCGGCCGAAAACGTGTACGTTTGCACTTCCCCGCCACAGGGAAGCTGCTAGCCGGGAATTCTCTGCCTGGTTCTACCCGCTGCCCGGAACGCTACGCAGGGCAAAAGCGGTTCTCGTCCTCCGTGCTTGCTTTTTCTCAGAAAGAGCCGTGGTGTGCGTTTTCGCCGGAAAACGCGTTTTCGGCCGAAAACGTGTACGTTTGCACTTCCCCGCCACAGGGAAGCTGCTAGCCGGGAATTCTCTGCCTGGTTCTACCCGCTGCCCGGAACGCTACGCAGGGCAAAAGCGGTTCTCGTCCTCCGTGCTTGCTTTTTCTCAGAAAGAGCCGTGGTGTGCGTTTTCGCCGGAAAACGCGTTTTCGGCCGAAAACGTGTACGTTTGCACTTCCCCGCCACAGGGAAGCTGCTAGCCGGGAATTCTCTGCCTGGTTCTACCCGCTGCCCGGAACGCTACGCAGGGCAAAAGCGGTTCTCGTCCTCCGTGCTTGCTTTTTCTCAGAAAGAGCCGTGGTGTGCGATTTCGCCGGAAAACGCGTTTTCGGCCGAAAACGTGTACGTTTGCACTTCCCCGCCACAGGGAAGCTGCTAGCCGGGAATTCTCTGCCTGGTTCTACCCGCTGCCCGGAACGCTACGCAGGGCAAAAGCGGTTCTCGTCCTCCGTGCTTGCTTTTTCTCAGAAAGAGCCGTGGTGTGCGTTTTCGCCGGAAAACGCGTTTTCGGCCGAAAACGTGTACGTTTGCACTTCCCCGCCACAGGGAAGCTGCTAGCCGGGAATTCTCTGCCTGGTTCTACCCGCTGCCCGGAACGCTACGCAGGGCAAAAGCGGTTCTCGTCCTCCGTGCTTGCTTTTTCTCAGAAAGAGCCGTGGTGTGCGTTTTCGCCGGAAAACGCGTTTTCGGCCGAAAACGTGTACGTTTGCACTTCCCCGCCACAGGGAAGCTGCTAGCCGGGAATTCTCTGCCTGGTTCTACCCGCTGCCCGGAACGCTACGCAGGGCAAAAGCGGTTCTCGTCCTCCGTGCTTGCTTTTTCTCAGAAAGAGCCGTGGTGTGCGTTTTCGCCGGAAAACGCGTTTTCGGCCGAAAACGTGTACGTTTGCACTTCCCCGCCACAGGGAAGCTGCTAGCCGGGAATTCTCTGCCTGGTTCTACCCGCTGCCCGGAACGCTACGCAGGGCAAAAGCGGTTCTCGTCCTCCGTGCTTGCTTTTTCTCAGAAAGAGCCGTGGTGTGCGTTTTCGCCGGAAAACGCGTTTTCGGCCGAAAACGTGTACGTTTGCACTTCCCCGCCACAGGGAAGCTGCTAGCCGGGAATTCTCTGCCTGGTTCTACCCGCTGCCCGGAACGCTACGCAGGGCAAAAGCGGTTCTCGTCCTCCGTGCTTGCTTTTTCTCAGAAAGAGCCGTGGTGTGCGTTTTCGCCGGAAAACGCGTTTTCGGCCGAAAACGTGTACGTTTGCACTTCCCCGCCACAGGGAAGCTGCTAGCCGGGAATTCTCTGCCTGGTTCTACCCGCTGCCCGGAACGCTACGCAGGGCAAAAGCGGTTCTCGTCCTCCGTGCTTGCTTTTTCTCAGAAAGAGCCGTGGTGTGCGTTTTCGCCGGAAAACGCGTTTTCGGCCGAAAACGTGTACGTTTGCACTTCCCCGCCACAGGGAAGCTGCTAGCCGGGAATTCTCTGCCTGGTTCTACCCGCTGCCCGGAACGCTACGCAGGGCAAAAGCGGTTCTCGTCCTCCGTGCTTGCTTTTTCTCAGAAAGAGCCGTGGTGTGCGTTTTCGCCGGAAAACGCGTTTTCGGCCGAAAACGTGTACGTTTGCACTTCCCCGCCACAGGGAAGCTGCTAGCCGGGAATTCTCTGCCTGGTTCTACCCGCTGCCCGGAACGCTACGCAGGGCAAAAGCGGTTCTCGTCCTCCGTGCTTGCTTTTTCTCAGAAAGAGCCGTGGTGTGCGTTTTCGCCGGAAAACGCGTTTTCGGCCGAAAACGTGTACGTTTGCACTTCCCCGCCACAGGGAAGCTGCTAGCCGGGAATTCTCTGCCTGGTTCTACCCGCTGCCCGGAACGCTACGCAGGGCAAAAGCGGTTCTCGTCCTCCGTGCTTGCTTTTTCTCAGAAAGAGCCGTGGTGTGCGTTTTCGCCGGAAAACGCGTTTTCGGCCGAAAACGTGTACGTTTGCACTTCCCCGCCACAGGGAAGCTGCTAGCCGGGAATTCTCTGCCTGGTTCTACCCGCTGCCCGGAACGCTACGCAGGGCAAAAGCGGTTCTCGTCCTCCGTGCTTGCTTTTTCTCAGAAAGAGCCGTGGTGTGCGTTTTCGCCGGAAAACGCGTTTTCGGCCGAAAACGTGTACGTTTGCACTTCCCCGCCACAGGGAAGCTGCTAGCCGGGAATTCTCTGCCTGGTTCTACCCGCTGCCCGGAACGCTACGCAGGGCAAAAGCGGTTCTCGTCCTCCGTGCTTGCTTTTTCTCAGAAAGAGCCGTGGTGTGCGTTTTCGCCGGAAAACGCGTTTTCGGCCGAAAACGTGTACGTTTGCACTTCCCCGCCACAGGGAAGCTGCTAGCCGGGAATTCTCTGCCTGGTTCTACCCGCTGCCCGGAACGCTACGCAGGGCAAAAGCGGTTCTCGTCCTCCGTGCTTGCTTTTTCTCAGAAAGAGCCGTGGTGTGCGTTTTCGCCGGAAAACGCGTTTTCGGCCGAAAACGTGTACGTTTGCACTTCCCCGCCACAGGGAAGCTGCTAGCCGGGAATTCTCTGCCTGGTTCTACCCGCTGCCCGGAACGCTACGCAGGGCAAAAGCGGTTCTCGTCCTCCGTGCTTGCTTTTTCTCAGAAAGAGCCGTGGTGTGCGTTTTCGCCGGAAAACGCGTTTTCGGCCGAAAACGTGTACGTTTGCACTTCCCCGCCACAGGGAAGCTGCTAGCCGGGAATTCTCTGCCTGGTTCTACCCGCTGCCCGGAACGCTACGCAGGGCAAAAGCGGTTCTCGTCCTCCGTGCTTGCTTTTTCTCAGAAAGAGCCGTGGTGTGCGTTTTCGCCGGAAAACGCGTTTTCGGCCGAAAACGTGTACGTTTGCACTTCCCCGCCACAGGGAAGCTGCTAGCCGGGAATTCTCTGCCTGGTTCTACCCGCTGCCCGGAACGCTACGCAGGGCAAAAGCGGTTCTCGTCCTCCGTGCTTGCTTTTTCTCAGAAAGAGCCGTGGTGTGCGTTTTCGCCGGAAAACGCGTTTTCGGCCGAAAACGTGTACGTTTGCACTTCCCCGCCACAGGGAAGCTGCTAGCCGGGAATTCTCTGCCTGGTTCTACCCGCTGCCCGGAACGCTACGCAGGGCAAAAGCGGTTCTCGTCCTCCGTGCTTGCTTTTTCTCAGAAAGAGCCGTGGTGTGCGTTTTCGCCGGAAAACGCGTTTTCGGCCGAAAACGTGTACGTTTGCACTTCCCCGCCACAGGGAAGCTGCTAGCCGGGAATTCTCTGCCTGGTTCTACCCGCTGCCCGGAACGCTACGCAGGGCAAAAGCGGTTCTCGTCCTCCGTGCTTGCTTTTTCTCAGAAAGAGCCGTGGTGTGCGTTTTCGCCGGAAAACGCGTTTTCGGCCGAAAACGTGTACGTTTGCACTTCCCCGCCACAGGGAAGCTGCTAGCCGGGAATTCTCTGCCTGGTTCTACCCGCTGCCCGGAACGCTACGCAGGGCAAAAGCGGTTCTCGTCCTCCGTGCTTGCTTTTTCTCAGAAAGAGCCGTGGTGTGCGTTTTCGCCGGAAAACGCGTTTTCGGCCGAAAACGTGTACGTTTGCACTTCCCCGCCACAGGGAAGCTGCTAGCCGGGAATTCTCTGCCTGGTTCTACCCGCTGCCCGGAACGCTACGCAGGGCAAAAGCGGTTCTCGTCCTCCGTGCTTGCTTTTTCTCAGAAAGAGCCGTGGTGTGCGTTTTCGCCGGAAAACGCGTTTTCGGCCGAAAACGTGTACGTTTGCACTTCCCCGCCACAGGGAAGCTGCTAGCCGGGAATTCTCTGCCTGGTTCTACCCGCTGCCCGGAACGCTACGCAGGGCAAAAGCGGTTCTCGTCCTCCGTGCTTGCTTTTTCTCAGAAAGAGCCGTGGTGTGCGTTTTCGCCGGAAAACGCGTTTTCGGCCGAAAACGTGTACGTTTGCACTTCCCCGCCACAGGGAAGCTGCTAGCCGGGAATTCTCTGCCTGGTTCTACCCGCTGCCCGGAACGCTACGCAGGGCAAAAGCGGTTCTCGTCCTCCGTGCTTGCTTTTTCTCAGAAAGAGCCGTGGTGTGCGTTTTCGCCGGAAAACGCGTTTTCGGCCGAAAACGTGTACGTTTGCACTTCCCCGCCACAGGGAAGCTGCTAGCCGGGAATTCTCTGCCTGGTTCTACCCGCTGCCCGGAACGCTACGCAGGGCAAAAGCGGTTCTCGTCCTCCGTGCTTGCTTTTTCTCAGAAAGAGCCGTGGTGTGCGTTTTCGCCGGAAAACGCGTTTTCGGCCGAAAACGTGTACGTTTGCACTTCCCCGCCACAGGGAAGCTGCTAGCCGGGAATTCTCTGCCTGGTTCTACCCGCTGCCCGGAACGCTACGCAGGGCAAAAGCGGTTCTCGTCCTCCGTGCTTGCTTTTTCTCAGAAAGAGCCGTGGTGTGCGTTTTCGCCGGAAAACGCGTTTTCGGCCGAAAACGTGTACGTTTGCACTTCCCCGCCACAGGGAAGCTGCTAGCCGGGAATTCTCTGCCTGGTTCTACCCGCTGCCCGGAACGCTACGCAGGGCAAAAGCGGTTCTCGTCCTCCGTGCTTGCTTTTTCTCAGAAAGAGCCGTGGTGTGCGTTTTCGCCGGAAAACGCGTTTTCGGCCGAAAACGTGTACGTTTGCACTTCCCCGCCACAGGGAAGCTGCTAGCCGGGAATTCTCTGCCTGGTTCTACCCGCTGCCCGGAACGCTACGCAGGGCAAAAGCGGTTCTCGTCCTCCGTGCTTGCTTTTTCTCAGAAAGAGCCGTGGTGTGCGTTTTCGCCGGAAAACGCGTTTTCGGCCGAAAACGTGTACGTTTGCACTTCCCCGCCACAGGGAAGCTGCTAGCCGGGAATTCTCTGCCTGGTTCTACCCGCTGCCCGGAACGCTACGCAGGGCAAAAGCGGTTCTCGTCCTCCGTGCTTGCTTTTTCTCAGAAAGAGCCGTGGTGTGCGTTTTCGCCGGAAAACGCGTTTTCGGCCGAAAACGTGTACGTTTGCACTTCCCCGCCACAGGGAAGCTGCTAGCCGGGAATTCTCTGCCTGGTTCTACCCGCTGCCCGGAACGCTACGCAGGGCAAAAGCGGTTCTCGTCCTCCGTGCTTGCTTTTTCTCAGAAAGAGCCGTGGTGTGCGTTTTCGCCGGAAAACGCGTTTTCGGCCGAAAACGTGTACGTTTGCACTTCCCCGCCACAGGGAAGCTGCTAGCCGGGAATTCTCTGCCTGGTTCTACCCGCTGCCCGGAACGCTACGCAGGGCAAAAGCGGTTCTCGTCCTCCGTGCTTGCTTTTTCTCAGAAAGAGCCGTGGTGTGCGTTTTCGCCGGAAAACGCGTTTTCGGCCGAAAACGTGTACGTTTGCACTTCCCCGCCACAGGGAAGCTGCTAGCCGGGAATTCTCTGCCTGGTTCTACCCGCTGCCCGGAACGCTACGCAGGGCAAAAGCGGTTCTCGTCCTCCGTGCTTGCTTTTTCTCAGAAAGAGCCGTGGTGTGCGTTTTCGCCGGAAAACGCGTTTTCGGCCGAAAACGTGTACGTTTGCACTTCCCCGCCACAGGGAAGCTGCTAGCCGGGAATTCTCTGCCTGGTTCTACCCGCTGCCCGGAACGCTACGCAGGGCAAAAGCGGTTCTCGTCCTCCGTGCTTGCTTTTTCTCAGAAAGAGCCGTGGTGTGCGTTTTCGCCGGAAAACGCGTTTTCGGCCGAAAACGTGTACGTTTGCACTTCCCCGCCACAGGGAAGCTGCTAGCCGGGAATTCTCTGCCTGGTTCTACCCGCTGCCCGGAACGCTACGCAGGGCAAAAGCGGTTCTCGTCCTCCGTGCTTGCTTTTTCTCAGAAAGAGCCGTGGTGTGCGTTTTCGCCGGAAAACGCGTTTTCGGCCGAAAACGTGTACGTTTGCACTTCCCCGCCACAGGGAAGCTGCTAGCCGGGAATTCTCTGCCTGGTTCTACCCGCTGCCCGGAACGCTACGCAGGGCAAAAGCGGTTCTCGTCCTCCGTGCTTGCTTTTTCTCAGAAAGAGCCGTGGTGTGCGTTTTCGCCGGAAAACGCGTTTTCGGCCGAAAACGTGTACGTTTGCACTTCCCCGCCACAGGGAAGCTGCTAGCCGGGAATTCTCTGCCTGGTTCTACCCGCTGCCCGGAACGCTACGCAGGGCAAAAGCGGTTCTCGTCCTCCGTGCTTGCTTTTTCTCAGAAAGAGCCGTGGTGTGCGTTTTCGCCGGAAAACGCGTTTTCGGCCGAAAACGTGTACGTTTGCACTTCCCCGCCACAGGGAAGCTGCTAGCCGGGAATTCTCTGCCTGGTTCTACCCGCTGCCCGGAACGCTACGCAGGGCAAAAGCGGTTCTCGTCCTCCGTGCTTGCTTTTTCTCAGAAAGAGCCGTGGTGTGCGTTTTCGCCGGAAAACGCGTTTTCGGCCGAAAACGTGTACGTTTGCACTTCCCCGCCACAGGGAAGCTGCTAGCCGGGAATTCTCTGCCTGGTTCTACCCGCTGCCCGGAACGCTACGCAGGGCAAAAGCGGTTCTCGTCCTCCGTGCTTGCTTTTTCTCAGAAAGAGCCGTGGTGTGCGTTTTCGCCGGAAAACGCGTTTTCGGCCGAAAACGTGTACGTTTGCACTTCCCCGCCACAGGGAAGCTGCTAGCCGGGAATTCTCTGCCTGGTTCTACCCGCTGCCCGGAACGCTACGCAGGGCAAAAGCGGTTCTCGTCCTCCGTGCTTGCTTTTTCTCAGAAAGAGCCGTGGTGTGCGTTTTCGCCGGAAAACGCGTTTTCGGCCGAAAACGTGTACGTTTGCACTTCCCCGCCACAGGGAAGCTGCTAGCCGGGAATTCTCTGCCTGGTTCTACCCGCTGCCCGGAACGCTACGCAGGGCAAAAGCGGTTCTCGTCCTCCGTGCTTGCTTTTTCTCAGAAAGAGCCGTGGTGTGCGTTTTCGCCGGAAAACGCGTTTTCGGCCGAAAACGTGTACGTTTGCACTTCCCCGCCACAGGGAAGCTGCTAGCCGGGAATTCTCTGCCTGGTTCTACCCGCTGCCCGGAACGCTACGCAGGGCAAAAGCGGTTCTCGTCCTCCGTGCTTGCTTTTTCTCAGAAAGAGCCGTGGTGTGCGTTTTCGCCGGAAAACGCGTTTTCGGCCGAAAACGTGTACGTTTGCACTTCCCCGCCACAGGGAAGCTGCTAGCCGGGAATTCTCTGCCTGGTTCTACCCGCTGCCCGGAACGCTACGCAGGGCAAAAGCGGTTCTCGTCCTCCGTGCTTGCTTTTTCTCAGAAAGAGCCGTGGTGTGCGTTTTCGCCGGAAAACGCGTTTTCGGCCGAAAACGTGTACGTTTGCACTTCCCCGCCACAGGGAAGCTGCTAGCCGGGAATTCTCTGCCTGGTTCTACCCGCTGCCCGGAACGCTACGCAGGGCAAAAGCGGTTCTCGTCCTCCGTGCTTGCTTTTTCTCAGAAAGAGCCGTGGTGTGCGTTTTCGCCGGAAAACGCGTTTTCGGCCGAAAACGTGTACGTTTGCACTTCCCCGCCACAGGGAAGCTCTGCTAGCCGGGAATTCTCTGCCTGGACCCGCTGCCCGGAACGCTACGCAGGGCAAAAGCGGTTCTCGTCCTCCGTGCTTGCTTTTTCTCAGAAAGAGCCGTGGTGTGCGTTTTCGCCGGAAAACGCGTTTTCGGCCGAAAACGTGTACGTTTGCACTTCCCCGCCACAGGGAAGCTGCTAGCCGGGAATTCTCTGCCTGGTTCTACCCGCTGCCCGGAACGCTACGCAGGGCAAAAGCGGTTCTCGTCCTCCGTGCTTGCTTTTTCTCAGAAAGAGCCGTGGTGTGCGTTTTCGCCGGAAAACGCGTTTTCGGCCGAAAACGTGTACGTTTGCACTTCCCCGCCACAGGGAAGCTGCTAGCCGGGAATTCTCTGCCTGGTTCTACCCGCTGCCCGGAACGCTACGCAGGGCAAAAGCGGTTCTCGTCCTCCGTGCTTGCTTTTTCTCAGAAAGAGCCGTGGTGTGCGTTTTCGCCGGAAAACGCGTTTTCGGCCGAAAACGTGTACGTTTGCACTTCCCCGCCACAGGGAAGCTGCTAGCCGGGAATTCTCTGCCTGGTTCTACCCGCTGCCCGGAACGCTACGCAGGGCAAAAGCGGTTCTCGTCCTCCGTGCTTGCTTTTTCTCAGAAAGAGCCGTGGTGTGCGTTTTCGCCGGAAAACGCGTTTTCGGCCGAAAACGTGTACGTTTGCACTTCCCCGCCACAGGGAAGCTGCTAGCCGGGAATTCTCTGCCTGGTTCTACCCGCTGCCCGGAACGCTACGCAGGGCAAAAGCGGTTCTCGTCCTCCGTGCTTGCTTTTTCTCAGAAAGAGCCGTGGTGTGCGTTTTCGCCGGAAAACGCGTTTTCGGCCGAAAACGTGTACGTTTGCACTTCCCCGCCACAGGGAAGCTGCTAGCCGGGAATTCTCTGCCTGGTTCTACCCGCTGCCCGGAACGCTACGCAGGGCAAAAGCGGTTCTCGTCCTCCGTGCTTGCTTTTTCTCAGAAAGAGCCGTGGTGTGCGTTTTCGCCGGAAAACGCGTTTTCGGCCGAAAACGTGTACGTTTGCACTTCCCCGCCACAGGGAAGCTGCTAGCCGGGAATTCTCTGCCTGGTTCTACCCGCTGCCCGGAACGCTACGCAGGGCAAAAGCGGTTCTCGTCCTCCGTGCTTGCTTTTTCTCAGAAAGAGCCGTGGTGTGCGTTTTCGCCGGAAAACGCGTTTTCGGCCGAAAACGTGTACGTTTGCACTTCCCCGCCACAGGGAAGCTGCTAGCCGGGAATTCTCTGCCTGGTTCTACCCGCTGCCCGGAACGCTACGCAGGGCAAAAGCGGTTCTCGTCCTCCGTGCTTGCTTTTTCTCAGAAAGAGCCGTGGTGTGCGTTTTCGCCGGAAAACGCGTTTTCGGCCGAAAACGTGTACGTTTGCACTTCCCCGCCACAGGGAAGCTGCTAGCCGGGAATTCTCTGCCTGGTTCTACCCGCTGCCCGGAACGCTACGCAGGGCAAAAGCGGTTCTCGTCCTCCGTGCTTGCTTTTTCTCAGAAAGAGCCGTGGTGTGCGTTTTCGCCGGAAAACGCGTTTTCGGCCGAAAACGTGTACGTTTGCACTTCCCCGCCACAGGGAAGCTGCTAGCCGGGAATTCTCTGCCTGGTTCTACCCGCTGCCCGGAACGCTACGCAGGGCAAAAGCGGTTCTCGTCCTCCGTGCTTGCTTTTTCTCAGAAAGAGCCGTGGTGTGCGTTTTCGCCGGAAAACGCGTTTTCGGCCGAAAACGTGTACGTTTGCACTTCCCCGCCACAGGGAAGCTGCTAGCCGGGAATTCTCTGCCTGGTTCTACCCGCTGCCCGGAACGCTACGCAGGGCAAAAGCGGTTCTCGTCCTCCGTGCTTGCTTTTTCTCAGAAAGAGCCGTGGTGTGCGTTTTCGCCGGAAAACGCGTTTTCGGCCGAAAACGTGTACGTTTGCACTTCCCCGCCACAGGGAAGCTGCTAGCCGGGAATTCTCTGCCTGGTTCTACCCGCTGCCCGGAACGCTACGCAGGGCAAAAGCGGTTCTCGTCCTCCGTGCTTGCTTTTTCTCAGAAAGAGCCGTGGTGTGCGTTTTCGCCGGAAAACGCGTTTTCGGCCGAAAACGTGTACGTTTGCACTTCCCCGCCACAGGGAAGCTGCTAGCCGGGAATTCTCTGCCTGGTTCTACCCGCTGCCCGGAACGCTACGCAGGGCAAAAGCGGTTCTCGTCCTCCGTGCTTGCTTTTTCTCAGAAAGAGCCGTGGTGTGCGTTTTCGCCGGAAAACGCGTTTTCGGCCGAAAACGTGTACGTTTGCACTTCCCCGCCACAGGGAAGCTGCTAGCCGGGAATTCTCTGCCTGGTTCTACCCGCTGCCCGGAACGCTACGCAGGGCAAAAGCGGTTCTCGTCCTCCGTGCTTGCTTTTTCTCAGAAAGAGCCGTGGTGTGCGTTTTCGCCGGAAAACGCGTTTTCGGCCGAAAACGTGTACGTTTGCACTTCCCCGCCACAGGGAAGCTGCTAGCCGGGAATTCTCTGCCTGGTTCTACCCGCTGCCCGGAACGCTACGCAGGGCAAAAGCGGTTCTCGTCCTCCGTGCTTGCTTTTTCTCAGAAAGAGCCGTGGTGTGCGTTTTCGCCGGAAAACGCGTTTTCGGCCGAAAACGTGTACGTTTGCACTTCCCCGCCACAGGGAAGCTGCTAGCCGGGAATTCTCTGCCTGGTTCTACCCGCTGCCCGGAACGCTACGCAGGGCAAAAGCGGTTCTCGTCCTCCGTGCTTGCTTTTTCTCAGAAAGAGCCGTGGTGTGCGTTTTCGCCGGAAAACGCGTTTTCGGCCGAAAACGTGTACGTTTGCACTTCCCCGCCACAGGGAAGCTGCTAGCCGGGAATTCTCTGCCTGGTTCTACCCGCTGCCCGGAACGCTACGCAGGGCAAAAGCGGTTCTCGTCCTCCGTGCTTGCTTTTTCTCAGAAAGAGCCGTGGTGTGCGTTTTCGCCGGAAAACGCGTTTTCGGCCGAAAACGTGTACGTTTGCACTTCCCCGCCACAGGGAAGCTGCTAGCCGGGAATTCTCTGCCTGGTTCTACCCGCTGCCCGGAACGCTACGCAGGGCAAAAGCGGTTCTCGTCCTCCGTGCTTGCTTTTTCTCAGAAAGAGCCGTGGTGTGCGTTTTCGCCGGAAAACGCGTTTTCGGCCGAAAACGTGTACGTTTGCACTTCCCCGCCACAGGGAAGCTGCTAGCCGGGAATTCTCTGCCTGGTTCTACCCGCTGCCCGGAACGCTACGCAGGGCAAAAGCGGTTCTCGTCCTCCGTGCTTGCTTTTTCTCAGAAAGAGCCGTGGTGTGCGTTTTCGCCGGAAAACGCGTTTTCGGCCGAAAACGTGTACGTTTGCACTTCCCCGCCACAGGGAAGCTGCTAGCCGGGAATTCTCTGCCTGGTTCTACCCGCTGCCCGGAACGCTACGCAGGGCAAAAGCGGTTCTCGTCCTCCGTGCTTGCTTTTTCTCAGAAAGAGCCGTGGTGTGCGTTTTCGCCGGAAAACGCGTTTTCGGCCGAAAACGTGTACGTTTGCACTTCCCCGCCACAGGGAAGCTGCTAGCCGGGAATTCTCTGCCTGGTTCTACCCGCTGCCCGGAACGCTACGCAGGGCAAAAGCGGTTCTCGTCCTCCGTGCTTGCTTTTTCTCAGAAAGAGCCGTGGTGTGCGTTTTCGCCGGAAAACGCGTTTTCGGCCGAAAACGTGTACGTTTGCACTTCCCCGCCACAGGGAAGCTGCTAGCCGGGAATTCTCTGCCTGGTTCTACCCGCTGCCCGGAACGCTACGCAGGGCAAAAGCGGTTCTCGTCCTCCGTGCTTGCTTTTTCTCAGAAAGAGCCGTGGTGTGCGTTTTCGCCGGAAAACGCGTTTTCGGCCGAAAACGTGTACGTTTGCACTTCCCCGCCACAGGGAAGCTGCTAGCCGGGAATTCTCTGCCTGGTTCTACCCGCTGCCCGGAACGCTACGCAGGGCAAAAGCGGTTCTCGTCCTCCGTGCTTGCTTTTTCTCAGAAAGAGCCGTGGTGTGCGTTTTCGCCGGAAAACGCGTTTTCGGCCGAAAACGTGTACGTTTGCACTTCCCCGCCACAGGGAAGCTGCTAGCCGGGAATTCTCTGCCTGGTTCTACCCGCTGCCCGGAACGCTACGCAGGGCAAAAGCGGTTCTCGTCCTCCGTGCTTGCTTTTTCTCAGAAAGAGCCGTGGTGTGCGTTTTCGCCGGAAAACGCGTTTTCGGCCGAAAACGTGTACGTTTGCACTTCCCCGCCACAGGGAAGCTGCTAGCCGGGAATTCTCTGCCTGGTTCTACCCGCTGCCCGGAACGCTACGCAGGGCAAAAGCGGTTCTCGTCCTCCGTGCTTGCTTTTTCTCAGAAAGAGCCGTGGTGTGCGTTTTCGCCGGAAAACGCGTTTTCGGCCGAAAACGTGTACGTTTGCACTTCCCCGCCACAGGGAAGCTGCTAGCCGGGAATTCTCTGCCTGGTTCTACCCGCTGCCCGGAACGCTACGCAGGGCAAAAGCGGTTCTCGTCCTCCGTGCTTGCTTTTTCTCAGAAAGAGCCGTGGTGTGCGTTTTCGCCGGAAAACGCGTTTTCGGCCGAAAACGTGTACGTTTGCACTTCCCCGCCACAGGGAAGCTGCTAGCCGGGAATTCTCTGCCTGGTTCTACCCGCTGCCCGGAACGCTACGCAGGGCAAAAGCGGTTCTCGTCCTCCGTGCTTGCTTTTTCTCAGAAAGAGCCGTGGTGTGCGTTTTCGCCGGAAAACGCGTTTTCGGCCGAAAACGTGTACGTTTGCACTTCCCCGCCACAGGGAAGCTGCTAGCCGGGAATTCTCTGCCTGGTTCTACCCGCTGCCCGGAACGCTACGCAGGGCAAAAGCGGTTCTCGTCCTCCGTGCTTGCTTTTTCTCAGAAAGAGCCGTGGTGTGCGTTTTCGCCGGAAAACGCGTTTTCGGCCGAAAACGTGTACGTTTGCACTTCCCCGCCACAGGGAAGCTGCTAGCCGGGAATTCTCTGCCTGGTTCTACCCGCTGCCCGGAACGCTACGCAGGGCAAAAGCGGTTCTCGTCCTCCGTGCTTGCTTTTTCTCAGAAAGAGCCGTGGTGTGCGTTTTCGCCGGAAAACGCGTTTTCGGCCGAAAACGTGTACGTTTGCACTTCCCCGCCACAGGGAAGCTGCTAGCCGGGAATTCTCTGCCTGGTTCTACCCGCTGCCCGGAACGCTACGCAGGGCAAAAGCGGTTCTCGTCCTCCGTGCTTGCTTTTTCTCAGAAAGAGCCGTGGTGTGCGTTTTCGCCGGAAAACGCGTTTTCGGCCGAAAACGTGTACGTTTGCACTTCCCCGCCACAGGGAAGCTGCTAGCCGGGAATTCTCTGCCTGGTTCTACCCGCTGCCCGGAACGCTACGCAGGGCAAAAGCGGTTCTCGTCCTCCGTGCTTGCTTTTTCTCAGAAAGAGCCGTGGTGTGCGTTTTCGCCGGAAAACGCGTTTTCGGCCGAAAACGTGTACGTTTGCACTTCCCCGCCACAGGGAAGCTGCTAGCCGGGAATTCTCTGCCTGGTTCTACCCGCTGCCCGGAACGCTACGCAGGGCAAAAGCGGTTCTCGTCCTCCGTGCTTGCTTTTTCTCAGAAAGAGCCGTGGTGTGCGTTTTCGCCGGAAAACGCGTTTTCGGCCGAAAACGTGTACGTTTGCACTTCCCCGCCACAGGGAAGCTGCTAGCCGGGAATTCTCTGCCTGGTTCTACCCGCTGCCCGGAACGCTACGCAGGGCAAAAGCGGTTCTCGTCCTCCGTGCTTGCTTTTTCTCAGAAAGAGCCGTGGTGTGCGTTTTCGCCGGAAAACGCGTTTTCGGCCGAAAACGTGTACGTTTGCACTTCCCCGCCACAGGGAAGCTGCTAGCCGGGAATTCTCTGCCTGGTTCTACCCGCTGCCCGGAACGCTACGCAGGGCAAAAGCGGTTCTCGTCCTCCGTGCTTGCTTTTTCTCAGAAAGAGCCGTGGTGTGCGTTTTCGCCGGAAAACGCGTTTTCGGCCGAAAACGTGTACGTTTGCACTTCCCCGCCACAGGGAAGCTGCTAGCCGGGAATTCTCTGCCTGGTTCTACCCGCTGCCCGGAACGCTACGCAGGGCAAAAGCGGTTCTCGTCCTCCGTGCTTGCTTTTTCTCAGAAAGAGCCGTGGTGTGCGTTTTCGCCGGAAAACGCGTTTTCGGCCGAAAACGTGTACGTTTGCACTTCCCCGCCACAGGGAAGCTGCTAGCCGGGAATTCTCTGCCTGGTTCTACCCGCTGCCCGGAACGCTACGCAGGGCAAAAGCGGTTCTCGTCCTCCGTGCTTGCTTTTTCTCAGAAAGAGCCGTGGTGTGCGTTTTCGCCGGAAAACGCGTTTTCGGCCGAAAACGTGTACGTTTGCACTTCCCCGCCACAGGGAAGCTGCTAGCCGGGAATTCTCTGCCTGGTTCTACCCGCTGCCCGGAACGCTACGCAGGGCAAAAGCGGTTCTCGTCCTCCGTGCTTGCTTTTTCTCAGAAAGAGCCGTGGTGTGCGTTTTCGCCGGAAAACGCGTTTTCGGCCGAAAACGTGTACGTTTGCACTTCCCCGCCACAGGGAAGCTGCTAGCCGGGAATTCTCTGCCTGGTTCTACCCGCTGCCCGGAACGCTACGCAGGGCAAAAGCGGTTCTCGTCCTCCGTGCTTGCTTTTTCTCAGAAAGAGCCGTGGTGTGCGTTTTCGCCGGAAAACGCGTTTTCGGCCGAAAACGTGTACGTTTGCACTTCCCCGCCACAGGGAAGCTGCTAGCCGGGAATTCTCTGCCTGGTTCTACCCGCTGCCCGGAACGCTACGCAGGGCAAAAGCGGTTCTCGTCCTCCGTGCTTGCTTTTTCTCAGAAAGAGCCGTGGTGTGCGTTTTCGCCGGAAAACGCGTTTTCGGCCGAAAACGTGTACGTTTGCACTTCCCCGCCACAGGGAAGCTGCTAGCCGGGAATTCTCTGCCTGGTTCTACCCGCTGCCCGGAACGCTACGCAGGGCAAAAGCGGTTCTCGTCCTCCGTGCTTGCTTTTTCTCAGAAAGAGCCGTGGTGTGCGTTTTCGCCGGAAAACGCGTTTTCGGCCGAAAACGTGTACGTTTGCACTTCCCCGCCACAGGGAAGCTGCTAGCCGGGAATTCTCTGCCTGGTTCTACCCGCTGCCCGGAACGCTACGCAGGGCAAAAGCGGTTCTCGTCCTCCGTGCTTGCTTTTTCTCAGAAAGAGCCGTGGTGTGCGTTTTCGCCGGAAAACGCGTTTTCGGCCGAAAACGTGTACGTTTGCACTTCCCCGCCACAGGGAAGCTGCTAGCCGGGAATTCTCTGCCTGGTTCTACCCGCTGCCCGGAACGCTACGCAGGGCAAAAGCGGTTCTCGTCCTCCGTGCTTGCTTTTTCTCAGAAAGAGCCGTGGTGTGCGTTTTCGCCGGAAAACGCGTTTTCGGCCGAAAACGTGTACGTTTGCACTTCCCCGCCACAGGGAAGCTGCTAGCCGGGAATTCTCTGCCTGGTTCTACCCGCTGCCCGGAACGCTACGCAGGGCAAAAGCGGTTCTCGTCCTCCGTGCTTGCTTTTTCTCAGAAAGAGCCGTGGTGTGCGTTTTCGCCGGAAAACGCGTTTTCGGCCGAAAACGTGTACGTTTGCACTTCCCCGCCACAGGGAAGCTGCTAGCCGGGAATTCTCTGCCTGGTTCTACCCGCTGCCCGGAACGCTACGCAGGGCAAAAGCGGTTCTCGTCCTCCGTGCTTGCTTTTTCTCAGAAAGAGCCGTGGTGTGCGTTTTCGCCGGAAAACGCGTTTTCGGCCGAAAACGTGTACGTTTGCACTTCCCCGCCACAGGGAAGCTGCTAGCCGGGAATTCTCTGCCTGGTTCTACCCGCTGCCCGGAACGCTACGCAGGGCAAAAGCGGTTCTCGTCCTCCGTGCTTGCTTTTTCTCAGAAAGAGCCGTGGTGTGCGTTTTCGCCGGAAAACGCGTTTTCGGCCGAAAACGTGTACGTTTGCACTTCCCCGCCACAGGGAAGCTGCTAGCCGGGAATTCTCTGCCTGGTTCTACCCGCTGCCCGGAACGCTACGCAGGGCAAAAGCGGTTCTCGTCCTCCGTGCTTGCTTTTTCTCAGAAAGAGCCGTGGTGTGCGTTTTCGCCGGAAAACGCGTTTTCGGCCGAAAACGTGTACGTTTGCACTTCCCCGCCACAGGGAAGCTGCTAGCCGGGAATTCTCTGCCTGGTTCTACCCGCTGCCCGGAACGCTACGCAGGGCAAAAGCGGTTCTCGTCCTCCGTGCTTGCTTTTTCTCAGAAAGAGCCGTGGTGTGCGTTTTCGCCGGAAAACGCGTTTTCGGCCGAAAACGTGTACGTTTGCACTTCCCCGCCACAGGGAAGCTGCTAGCCGGGAATTCTCTGCCTGGTTCTACCCGCTGCCCGGAACGCTACGCAGGGCAAAAGCGGTTCTCGTCCTCCGTGCTTGCTTTTTCTCAGAAAGAGCCGTGGTGTGCGTTTTCGCCGGAAAACGCGTTTTCGGCCGAAAACGTGTACGTTTGCACTTCCCCGCCACAGGGAAGCTGCTAGCCGGGAATTCTCTGCCTGGTTCTACCCGCTGCCCGGAACGCTACGCAGGGCAAAAGCGGTTCTCGTCCTCCGTGCTTGCTTTTTCTCAGAAAGAGCCGTGGTGTGCGTTTTCGCCGGAAAACGCGTTTTCGGCCGAAAACGTGTACGTTTGCACTTCCCCGCCACAGGGAAGCTGCTAGCCGGGAATTCTCTGCCTGGTTCTACCCGCTGCCCGGAACGCTACGCAGGGCAAAAGCGGTTCTCGTCCTCCGTGCTTGCTTTTTCTCAGAAAGAGCCGTGGTGTGCGTTTTCGCCGGAAAACGCGTTTTCGGCCGAAAACGTGTACGTTTGCACTTCCCCGCCACAGGGAAGCTGCTAGCCGGGAATTCTCTGCCTGGTTCTACCCGCTGCCCGGAACGCTACGCAGGGCAAAAGCGGTTCTCGTCCTCCGTGCTTGCTTTTTCTCAGAAAGAGCCGTGGTGTGCGTTTTCGCCGGAAAACGCGTTTTCGGCCGAAAACGTGTACGTTTGCACTTCCCCGCCACAGGGAAGCTGCTAGCCGGGAATTCTCTGCCTGGTTCTACCCGCTGCCCGGAACGCTACGCAGGGCAAAAGCGGTTCTCGTCCTCCGTGCTTGCTTTTTCTCAGAAAGAGCCGTGGTGTGCGTTTTCGCCGGAAAACGCGTTTTCGGCCGAAAACGTGTACGTTTGCACTTCCCCGCCACAGGGAAGCTGCTAGCCGGGAATTCTCTGCCTGGTTCTACCCGCTGCCCGGAACGCTACGCAGGGCAAAAGCGGTTCTCGTCCTCCGTGCTTGCTTTTTCTCAGAAAGAGCCGTGGTGTGCGTTTTCGCCGGAAAACGCGTTTTCGGCCGAAAACGTGTACGTTTGCACTTCCCCGCCACAGGGAAGCTGCTAGCCGGGAATTCTCTGCCTGGTTCTACCCGCTGCCCGGAACGCTACGCAGGGCAAAAGCGGTTCTCGTCCTCCGTGCTTGCTTTTTCTCAGAAAGAGCCGTGGTGTGCGTTTTCGCCGGAAAACGCGTTTTCGGCCGAAAACGTGTACGTTTGCACTTCCCCGCCACAGGGAAGCTGCTAGCCGGGAATTCTCTGCCTGGTTCTACCCGCTGCCCGGAACGCTACGCAGGGCAAAAGCGGTTCTCGTCCTCCGTGCTTGCTTTTTCTCAGAAAGAGCCGTGGTGTGCGTTTTCGCCGGAAAACGCGTTTTCGGCCGAAAACGTGTACGTTTGCACTTCCCCGCCACAGGGAAGCTGCTAGCCGGGAATTCTCTGCCTGGTTCTACCCGCTGCCCGGAACGCTACGCAGGGCAAAAGCGGTTCTCGTCCTCCGTGCTTGCTTTTTCTCAGAAAGAGCCGTGGTGTGCGTTTTCGCCGGAAAACGCGTTTTCGGCCGAAAACGTGTACGTTTGCACTTCCCCGCCACAGGGAAGCTGCTAGCCGGGAATTCTCTGCCTGGTTCTACCCGCTGCCCGGAACGCTACGCAGGGCAAAAGCGGTTCTCGTCCTCCGTGCTTGCTTTTTCTCAGAAAGAGCCGTGGTGTGCGTTTTCGCCGGAAAACGCGTTTTCGGCCGAAAACGTGTACGTTTGCACTTCCCCGCCACAGGGAAGCTGCTAGCCGGGAATTCTCTGCCTGGTTCTACCCGCTGCCCGGAACGCTACGCAGGGCAAAAGCGGTTCTCGTCCTCCGTGCTTGCTTTTTCTCAGAAAGAGCCGTGGTGTGCGTTTTCGCCGGAAAACGCGTTTTCGGCCGAAAACGTGTACGTTTGCACTTCCCCGCCACAGGGAAGCTGCTAGCCGGGAATTCTCTGCCTGGTTCTACCCGCTGCCCGGAACGCTACGCAGGGCAAAAGCGGTTCTCGTCCTCCGTGCTTGCTTTTTCTCAGAAAGAGCCGTGGTGTGCGTTTTCGCCGGAAAACGCGTTTTCGGCCGAAAACGTGTACGTTTGCACTTCCCCGCCACAGGGAAGCTGCTAGCCGGGAATTCTCTGCCTGGTTCTACCCGCTGCCCGGAACGCTACGCAGGGCAAAAGCGGTTCTCGTCCTCCGTGCTTGCTTTTTCTCAGAAAGAGCCGTGGTGTGCGTTTTCGCCGGAAAACGCGTTTTCGGCCGAAAACGTGTACGTTTGCACTTCCCCGCCACAGGGAAGCTGCTAGCCGGGAATTCTCTGCCTGGTTCTACCCGCTGCCCGGAACGCTACGCAGGGCAAAAGCGGTTCTCGTCCTCCGTGCTTGCTTTTTCTCAGAAAGAGCCGTGGTGTGCGTTTTCGCCGGAAAACGCGTTTTCGGCCGAAAACGTGTACGTTTGCACTTCCCCGCCACAGGGAAGCTGCTAGCCGGGAATTCTCTGCCTGGTTCTACCCGCTGCCCGGAACGCTACGCAGGGCAAAAGCGGTTCTCGTCCTCCGTGCTTGCTTTTTCTCAGAAAGAGCCGTGGTGTGCGTTTTCGCCGGAAAACGCGTTTTCGGCCGAAAACGTGTACACGATTGCACTTAGACCAAAAGCGGTTCTCGTCCTCCGTGCTTGCTTTTTCTCAGAAAGAGCCGTGGTGTGCGTTTTCGCCGGAAAACGCGTTTTCGGCCGAAAACGTGTACTCAGAAAGAGCCGTGGTGTGCGTTTTCGCCGGAAAACGCGTTTTCGGCCGAAAACGTGTACGTTTGCACTTCCCCGCCACAGGGAAGCTGCTAGCCGGGAATTCTCTGCCTGGTTCTACCCGCTGCCCGGAACGCTACGCAGGGCAAAAGCGGTTCTCGTCCTCCGTGCTTGCTTTTTCTCAGAAAGAGCCGTGGTGTGCGTTTTCGCCGGAAAACGCGTTTTCGGCCGAAAACGTGTACGTTTGCACTTCCCCGCCACAGGGAAGCTGCTAGCCGGGAATTCTCTGCCTGGTTCTACCCGCTGCCCGGAACGCTACGCAGGGCAAAAGCGGTTCTCGTCCTCCGTGCTTGCTTTTTCTCAGAAAGAGCCGTGGTGTGCGTTTTCGCCGGAAAACGCGTTTTCGGCCGAAAACGTGTACGTTTGCACTTCCCCGCCACAGGGAAGCTGCTAGCCGGGAATTCTCTGCCTGGTTCTACCCGCTGCCCGGAACGCTACGCAGGGCAAAAGCGGTTCTCGTCCTCCGTGCTTGCTTTTTCTCAGAAAGAGCCGTGGTGTGCGTTTTCGCCGGAAAACGCGTTTTCGGCCGAAAACGTGTACGTTTGCACTTCCCCGCCACAGGGAAGCTGCTAGCCGGGAATTCTCTGCCTGGTTCTACCCGCTGCCCGGAACGCTACGCAGGGCAAAAGCGGTTCTCGTCCTCCGTGCTTGCTTTTTCTCAGAAAGAGCCGTGGTGTGCGTTTTCGCCGGAAAACGCGTTTTCGGCCGAAAACGTGTACGTTTGCACTTCCCCGCCACAGGGAAGCTGCTAGCCGGGAATTCTCTGCCTGGTTCTACCCGCTGCCCGGAACGCTACGCAGGGCAAAAGCGGTTCTCGTCCTCCGTGCTTGCTTTTTCTCAGAAAGAGCCGTGGTGTGCGTTTTCGCCGGAAAACGCGTTTTCGGCCGAAAACGTGTACGTTTGCACTTCCCCGCCACAGGGAAGCTGCTAGCCGGGAATTCTCTGCCTGGTTCTACCCGCTGCCCGGAACGCTACGCAGGGCAAAAGCGGTTCTCGTCCTCCGTGCTTGCTTTTTCTCAGAAAGAGCCGTGGTGTGCGTTTTCGCCGGAAAACGCGTTTTCGGCCGAAAACGTGTACGTTTGCACTTCCCCGCCACAGGGAAGCTGCTAGCCGGGAATTCTCTGCCTGGTTCTACCCGCTGCCCGGAACGCTACGCAGGGCAAAAGCGGTTCTCGTCCTCCGTGCTTGCTTTTTCTCAGAAAGAGCCGTGGTGTGCGTTTTCGCCGGAAAACGCGTTTTCGGCCGAAAACGTGTACGTTTGCACTTCCCCGCCACAGGGAAGCTGCTAGCCGGGAATTCTCTGCCTGGTTCTACCCGCTGCCCGGAACGCTACGCAGGGCAAAAGCGGTTCTCGTCCTCCGTGCTTGCTTTTTCTCAGAAAGAGCCGTGGTGTGCGTTTTCGCCGGAAAACGCGTTTTCGGCCGAAAACGTGTACGTTTGCACTTCCCCGCCACAGGGAAGCTGCTAGCCGGGAATTCTCTGCCTGGTTCTACCCGCTGCCCGGAACGCTACGCAGGGCAAAAGCGGTTCTCGTCCTCCGTGCTTGCTTTTTCTCAGAAAGAGCCGTGGTGTGCGTTTTCGCCGGAAAACGCGTTTTCGGCCGAAAACGTGTACGTTTGCACTTCCCCGCCACAGGGAAGCTGCTAGCCGGGAATTCTCTGCCTGGTTCTACCCGCTGCCCGGAACGCTACGCAGGGCAAAAGCGGTTCTCGTCCTCCGTGCTTGCTTTTTCTCAGAAAGAGCCGTGGTGTGCGTTTTCGCCGGAAAACGCGTTTTCGGCCGAAAACGTGTACGTTTGCACTTCCCCGCCACAGGGAAGCTGCTAGCCGGGAATTCTCTGCCTGGTTCTACCCGCTGCCCGGAACGCTACGCAGGGCAAAAGCGGTTCTCGTCCTCCGTGCTTGCTTTTTCTCAGAAAGAGCCGTGGTGTGCGTTTTCGCCGGAAAACGCGTTTTCGGCCGAAAACGTGTACGTTTGCACTTCCCCGCCACAGGGAAGCTGCTAGCCGGGAATTCTCTGCCTGGTTCTACCCGCTGCCCGGAACGCTACGCAGGGCAAAAGCGGTTCTCGTCCTCCGTGCTTGCTTTTTCTCAGAAAGAGCCGTGGTGTGCGTTTTCGCCGGAAAACGCGTTTTCGGCCGAAAACGTGTACGTTTGCACTTCCCCGCCACAGGGAAGCTGCTAGCCGGGAATTCTCTGCCTGGTTCTACCCGCTGCCCGGAACGCTACGCAGGGCAAAAGCGGTTCTCGTCCTCCGTGCTTGCTTTTTCTCAGAAAGAGCCGTGGTGTGCGTTTTCGCCGGAAAACGCGTTTTCGGCCGAAAACGTGTACGTTTGCACTTCCCCGCCACAGGGAAGCTGCTAGCCGGGAATTCTCTGCCTGGTTCTACCCGCTGCCCGGAACGCTACGCAGGGCAAAAGCGGTTCTCGTCCTCCGTGCTTGCTTTTTCTCAGAAAGAGCCGTGGTGTGCGTTTTCGCCGGAAAACGCGTTTTCGGCCGAAAACGTGTACGTTTGCACTTCCCCGCCACAGGGAAGCTGCTAGCCGGGAATTCTCTGCCTGGTTCTACCCGCTGCCCGGAACGCTACGCAGGGCAAAAGCGGTTCTCGTCCTCCGTGCTTGCTTTTTCTCAGAAAGAGCCGTGGTGTGCGTTTTCGCCGGAAAACGCGTTTTCGGCCGAAAACGTGTACGTTTGCACTTCCCCGCCACAGGGAAGCTGCTAGCCGGGAATTCTCTGCCTGGTTCTACCCGCTGCCCGGAACGCTACGCAGGGCAAAAGCGGTTCTCGTCCTCCGTGCTTGCTTTTTCTCAGAAAGAGCCGTGGTGTGCGTTTTCGCCGGAAAACGCGTTTTCGGCCGAAAACGTGTACGTTTGCACTTCCCCGCCACAGGGAAGCTGCTAGCCGGGAATTCTCTGCCTGGTTCTACCCGCTGCCCGGAACGCTACGCAGGGCAAAAGCGGTTCTCGTCCTCCGTGCTTGCTTTTTCTCAGAAAGAGCCGTGGTGTGCGTTTTCGCCGGAAAACGCGTTTTCGGCCGAAAACGTGTACGTTTGCACTTCCCCGCCACAGGGAAGCTGCTAGCCGGGAATTCTCTGCCTGGTTCTACCCGCTGCCCGGAACGCTACGCAGGGCAAAAGCGGTTCTCGTCCTCCGTGCTTGCTTTTTCTCAGAAAGAGCCGTGGTGTGCGTTTTCGCCGGAAAACGCGTTTTCGGCCGAAAACGTGTACGTTTGCACTTCCCCGCCACAGGGAAGCTGCTAGCCGGGAATTCTCTGCCTGGTTCTACCCGCTGCCCGGAACGCTACGCAGGGCAAAAGCGGTTCTCGTCCTCCGTGCTTGCTTTTTCTCAGAAAGAGCCGTGGTGTGCGTTTTCGCCGGAAAACGCGTTTTCGGCCGAAAACGTGTACGTTTGCACTTCCCCGCCACAGGGAAGCTGCTAGCCGGGAATTCTCTGCCTGGTTCTACCCGCTGCCCGGAACGCTACGCAGGGCAAAAGCGGTTCTCGTCCTCCGTGCTTGCTTTTTCTCAGAAAGAGCCGTGGTGTGCGTTTTCGCCGGAAAACGCGTTTTCGGCCGAAAACGTGTACGTTTGCACTTCCCCGCCACAGGGAAGCTGCTAGCCGGGAATTCTCTGCCTGGTTCTACCCGCTGCCCGGAACGCTACGCAGGGCAAAAGCGGTTCTCGTCCTCCGTGCTTGCTTTTTCTCAGAAAGAGCCGTGGTGTGCGTTTTCGCCGGAAAACGCGTTTTCGGCCGAAAACGTGTACGTTTGCACTTCCCCGCCACAGGGAAGCTGCTAGCCGGGAATTCTCTGCCTGGTTCTACCCGCTGCCCGGAACGCTACGCAGGGCAAAAGCGGTTCTCGTCCTCCGTGCTTGCTTTTTCTCAGAAAGAGCCGTGGTGTGCGTTTTCGCCGGAAAACGCGTTTTCGGCCGAAAACGTGTACGTTTGCACTTCCCCGCCACAGGGAAGCTGCTAGCCGGGAATTCTCTGCCTGGTTCTACCCGCTGCCCGGAACGCTACGCAGGGCAAAAGCGGTTCTCGTCCTCCGTGCTTGCTTTTTCTCAGAAAGAGCCGTGGTGTGCGTTTTCGCCGGAAAACGCGTTTTCGGCCGAAAACGTGTACGTTTGCACTTCCCCGCCACAGGGAAGCTGCTAGCCGGGAATTCTCTGCCTGGTTCTACCCGCTGCCCGGAACGCTACGCAGGGCAAAAGCGGTTCTCGTCCTCCGTGCTTGCTTTTTCTCAGAAAGAGCCGTGGTGTGCGTTTTCGCCGGAAAACGCGTTTTCGGCCGAAAACGTGTACGTTTGCACTTCCCCGCCACAGGGAAGCTGCTAGCCGGGAATTCTCTGCCTGGTTCTACCCGCTGCCCGGAACGCTACGCAGGGCAAAAGCGGTTCTCGTCCTCCGTGCTTGCTTTTTCTCAGAAAGAGCCGTGGTGTGCGTTTTCGCCGGAAAACGCGTTTTCGGCCGAAAACGTGTACGTTTGCACTTCCCCGCCACAGGGAAGCTGCTAGCCGGGAATTCTCTGCCTGGTTCTACCCGCTGCCCGGAACGCTACGCAGGGCAAAAGCGGTTCTCGTCCTCCGTGCTTGCTTTTTCTCAGAAAGAGCCGTGGTGTGCGTTTTCGCCGGAAAACGCGTTTTCGGCCGAAAACGTGTACGTTTGCACTTCCCCGCCACAGGGAAGCTGCTAGCCGGGAATTCTCTGCCTGGTTCTACCCGCTGCCCGGAACGCTACGCAGGGCAAAAGCGGTTCTCGTCCTCCGTGCTTGCTTTTTCTCAGAAAGAGCCGTGGTGTGCGTTTTCGCCGGAAAACGCGTTTTCGGCCGAAAACGTGTACGTTTGCACTTCCCCGCCACAGGGAAGCTGCTAGCCGGGAATTCTCTGCCTGGTTCTACCCGCTGCCCGGAACGCTACGCAGGGCAAAAGCGGTTCTCGTCCTCCGTGCTTGCTTTTTCTCAGAAAGAGCCGTGGTGTGCGTTTTCGCCGGAAAACGCGTTTTCGGCCGAAAACGTGTACGTTTGCACTTCCCCGCCACAGGGAAGCTGCTAGCCGGGAATTCTCTGCCTGGTTCTACCCGCTGCCCGGAACGCTACGCAGGGCAAAAGCGGTTCTCGTCCTCCGTGCTTGCTTTTTCTCAGAAAGAGCCGTGGTGTGCGTTTTCGCCGGAAAACGCGTTTTCGGCCGAAAACGTGTACGTTTGCACTTCCCCGCCACAGGGAAGCTGCTAGCCGGGAATTCTCTGCCTGGTTCTACCCGCTGCCCGGAACGCTACGCAGGGCAAAAGCGGTTCTCGTCCTCCGTGCTTGCTTTTTCTCAGAAAGAGCCGTGGTGTGCGTTTTCGCCGGAAAACGCGTTTTCGGCCGAAAACGTGTACGTTTGCACTTCCCCGCCACAGGGAAGCTGCTAGCCGGGAATTCTCTGCCTGGTTCTACCCGCTGCCCGGAACGCTACGCAGGGCAAAAGCGGTTCTCGTCCTCCGTGCTTGCTTTTTCTCAGAAAGAGCCGTGGTGTGCGTTTTCGCCGGAAAACGCGTTTTCGGCCGAAAACGTGTACGTTTGCACTTCCCCGCCACAGGGAAGCTGCTAGCCGGGAATTCTCTGCCTGGTTCTACCCGCTGCCCGGAACGCTACGCAGGGCAAAAGCGGTTCTCGTCCTCCGTGCTTGCTTTTTCTCAGAAAGAGCCGTGGTGTGCGTTTTCGCCGGAAAACGCGTTTTCGGCCGAAAACGTGTACGTTTGCACTTCCCCGCCACAGGGAAGCTGCTAGCCGGGAATTCTCTGCCTGGTTCTACCCGCTGCCCGGAACGCTACGCAGGGCAAAAGCGGTTCTCGTCCTCCGTGCTTGCTTTTTCTCAGAAAGAGCCGTGGTGTGCGTTTTCGCCGGAAAACGCGTTTTCGGCCGAAAACGTGTACGTTTGCACTTCCCCGCCACAGGGAAGCTGCTAGCCGGGAATTCTCTGCCTGGTTCTACCCGCTGCCCGGAACGCTACGCAGGGCAAAAGCGGTTCTCGTCCTCCGTGCTTGCTTTTTCTCAGAAAGAGCCGTGGTGTGCGTTTTCGCCGGAAAACGCGTTTTCGGCCGAAAACGTGTACGTTTGCACTTCCCCGCCACAGGGAAGCTGCTAGCCGGGAATTCTCTGCCTGGTTCTACCCGCTGCCCGGAACGCTACGCAGGGCAAAAGCGGTTCTCGTCCTCCGTGCTTGCTTTTTCTCAGAAAGAGCCGTGGTGTGCGTTTTCGCCGGAAAACGCGTTTTCGGCCGAAACGAAAACGTGTACGTTTGCACTTCCCCGCCACAGGGAAGCTGCTAGCCGGGAATTCTCTGCCTGGTTCTACCCTCTACCCGGAACGCTACGCAGGGCAAAAGCGGTTCTCGTCCTCCGTGCTTGCTTTTTCTCAGAAAGAGCCGTGGTGTGCGATTTCGCCGGAAAACGCGTTTTCGGCCGAAAACGTGTACGTTTGCACTTCCCCGCCACAGGGAAGCTGCTAGCCGGGCATTCTCTGCCTGGTTCTACCCGCTGCCCGGAACGCTACGCAGGGCAAAAGCGGTTCTCGTCCTCCGTGCTTGCTTTTTCTCAGAAAGAGCCGTGGTGTGCGATTTCGCCGGAAAACGCGTTTTCGGCCGAAAACGTGTACGTTTGCACTTCCCCGCCACAGGGAAGCTGCTAGCCGGGAATTCTCTGCCTGGTTCTACCCGCTACCCGGAACGCTACGCAGGGCAAAAGCGGTTCTCGTCCTCCGTGCTTGCTTTTTCTCAGAAAGAGCCGTGGTGTGCGATTTCGCCGGAAAACGCGTTTTCGGCCGAAAACGTGTACGTTTGCACTTCCCCGCCACAGGGAAGCTGCTAGCCGGGAATTCTCTGCCTGGTTCTACCCGCTGCCCGGAACGCTACGCAGGGCAAAAGCGGTTCTCGTCCTCCGTGCTTGCTTTTTCTCAGAAAGAGCCGTGGTGTGCGATTTCGCCGGAAAACGCGTTTTCGGCCGAAAACGTGTACGTTTGCACTTCCCCGCCACAGGGAAGCTGCTAGCCGGGAATTCTCTGCCTGGTTCTACCCGCTGCCCGGAACGCTACGCAGGGCAAAAGCGGTTCTCGTCCTCCGTGCTTGCTTTTTCTCAGAAAGAGCCGTGGTGTGCGTTTTCGCCGGAAAACGCGTTTTCGGCCGAAAACGTGTACGTTTGCACTTCCCCGCCACAGGGAAGCTGCTAGCCGGGAATTCTCTGCCTGGTTCTACCCGCTGCCCGGAACGCTACGCAGGGCAAAAGCGGTTCTCGTCCTCCGTGCTTGCTTTTTCTCAGAAAGAGCCGTGGTGTGCGTTTTCGCCGGAAAACGCGTTTTCGGCCGAAAACGTGTACGTTTGCACTTCCCCGCCACAGGGAAGCTGCTAGCCGGGAATTCTCTGCCTGGTTCTACCCGCTGCCCGGAACGCTACGCAGGGCAAAAGCGGTTCTCGTCCTCCGTGCTTGCTTTTTCTCAGAAAGAGCCGTGGTGTGCCTTTTCGCCGGAAAACGCGTTTTCGGCCGAAAACGTGTACGTTTGCACTTCCCCGCCACAGGGAAGCTGCTAGCCGGGAATTCTCTGCCTGGTTCTACCCGCTGCCCGGAACGCTACGCAGGGCAAAAGCGGTTCTCGTCCTCCGTGCTTGCTTTTTCTCAGAAAGAGCCGTGGTGTGCGTTTTGGCCGGAAAACGCGTTTTCGGCCGAAAACGTGTACGTTTGCAGTTCCCCGCCACAGGGAAGCTGCTAGCCGGGAATTCTCTGCCTGGTTCTACCCGCTGCCCGGAACGCTACGCAGGGCAAAAGCGGTTCTCGTCCTCCGTGCTTGCTTTTTCTCAGAAAGAGCCGTGGTGTGCGCTTTCGCCGGAAAACGCGTTTTCGGCCGAAAACGTGTACGTTTGCAATTCCCCGCCACAGGGAAGCTGCTAGCCGGGAATTCTCTGCCTGGTTCTACCCGCTGCCCGGAACGCTACGCAGGGCAAAAGCGGTTCTCGTCCTCCGTGCTTGCTTTTTCTCAGAAAGAGCCGTGGTGTGCGATTTCGCCGGAAAACGCGTTTTCGGCCGAAAACGTGTACGTTTGCACTTCCCCGCCACAGGGAAGCTGCTAGCCGGGAATTCTCTGCCTGGTTCTACCCGCTGCCCGGAACGCTACGCAGGGCAAAAGCGGTTCTCGTCCTCCGTGCTTGCTTTTTCTCAGAAAGAGCCGTGGTGTGCGTTTTCGCCGGAAAACGCGTTTTCGGCCGAAAACGTGTACGTTTGCACTTCCCCGCCACAGGGAAGCTGCTAGCCGGGAATTCTCTGCCTGGTTCTACCCGCTGCCCGGAACGCTACGCAGGGCAAAAGCGGTTCTCGTCCTCCGTGCTTGCTTTTTCTCAGAAAGAGCCGTGGTGTGCGTTTTCGCCGGAAAACGCGTTTTCGGCCGAAAACGTGTACGTTTGCACTTCCCCGCCACAGGGAAGCTGCTAGCCGGGAATTCTCTGCCTGGTTTTACCCGCTGCCCGGAACGCTACGCAGGGCAAAAGCGGTTCTCGTCCTCCGTGCTTGCTTTTTCTCAGAAAGCGCCGTGGTGTGCGTTTTCGCCGGAAAACGCGTTTTCGGCCGAAAACGTGTACGTTTGCACTTCCCCGCCACAGGGAAGCTGCTAGCCGGGAATTCTCTGCCTGGTTCTACCCGCTGCCCGGAACGCTACGCAGGGCAAAAGCGGTTCTCGTCCTCCGTGCTTGCTTTTTCTCAGAAAGAGCCGTGGTGTGCGTTTTCGCCGGAAAACGCGTTTTCGGCCGAAAACGTGTACGTTTGCACTTCCCCGCCACAGGGAAGCTGCTAGCCGGGAATTCTCTGCCTGGTTCTACCCGCTGCCCGGAACGCTACGCAGGGCAAAAGCGGTTCTCGTCCTCCGTGCTTGCTTTTTCTCAGAAAGAGCCGTGGTGTGCGTTTTCGCCGGAAAACGCGTTTTCGGCCGAAAACGTGTACGTTTGCACTTCCCCGCCACAGGGAAGCTGCTAGCCGGGAATTCTCTGCCTGGTTCTACCCGCTGCCCGGAACGCTACGCAGGGCAAAAGCGGTTCTCGTCCTCCGTGCTTGCTTTTTCTCAGAAAGAGCCGTGGTGTGCGCTTTCGCCGGAAAACGTGTTTTCGGCCGAAAACGTGTACGTTTGCACTTCCCCGCCACAGGGAAGCTGCTAGCCGGGAATTCTCTGCCTGGTTCTAGCCGTTGCCCGGAACGCTACGCAGGGCAAAAGCGGTTCTCGTCCTCCGTGCTTGCTTTTTCTCAGAAAGAGCCGTGGTGTGCGCTTTCGCCGGAAAACGCGTTTTCGGCCGAAAACGTGTACGTTTGCACTTCCCCGCCACAGGGAAGCTGCTAGCCGGGAATTCTCTGCCTGGTTCTACCCGCTGCCCGGAACGCTACGCAGGGCAAAAGCGGTTCTCGTCCTCCGTGCTTGCTTTTTCTCAGAAAGAGCCGTGGTGTGCGTTTTGGCCGGAAAACGCGTTTTCGGCCGAAAACGTGTACGTTTGCACTTCCCCGCCACAGGGAAGCTGCTAGCCGGGAATTCTCTGCCTGGTTCTACCCGCTGCCCGGAACGCTACGCAGGGCAAAAGCGGTTCTCGTCCTCCGTGCTTGCTTTTTCTCAGAAAGAGCCGTGGTGTGCGCTTTCGCCGGAAAACGCGTTTTCGGCCGAAAACGTGTACGTTTGCACTTCCCCGCCACAGGGAAGCTGCTAGCCGGGAATTCTCTGCCTGGTTCTACCGGCTGCCCGGAACGCTACGCAGGGCAAAAGCGGTTCTCGTCCTCCGTGCTTGCTTTTTCTCAGAAAGAGCCGTGGTGTGCGTTTTCGCCGGAAAACGCGTTTTCGGCCGAAAACGTGTACGTTTGCACTTCCCCGCCACAGGGAAGCTGCTAGCCGGGAATTCTCTGCCTGGTTCTACCCGCTGCCCGGAACGCTACGCAGGGCAAAAGCGGTTCTCGTCCTCCGTGCTTGCTTTTTCTCAGAAAGCGCCGTGGTGTGCGTTTTCGCCGGAAAACGAGTTTTCGGCCGAAAACGTGTACGTTTGCACTTCCCCGCCACAGGGAAGCTGCTAGCCGGGAATTCTCTGCCTGGTTCTACCCGCTGCCCGGAACGCTACGCAGGGCAAAAGCGGTTCTCGTCCTCCGTGCTTGCTTTTTCTCAGAAAGAGCCGTGGTGTGCGTTTTCGCCGGAAAACGCGTTTTCGGCCGAAAACGTGTACGTTTGCACTTCCCCGCCACAGGGAAGCTGCTAGCCGGGAATTCTCTGCCTGGTTCTACCCGCTGCCCGGAACGCTACGCAGGGCAAAAGCGGTTCTCGTCCTCCGTGCTTGCTTTTTCACAGAAAGAGCCGTGGTGTGCGCTTTCGCCGGAAAACGCGTTTTCGGCCGAAAACGTGTACGTTTGCACTTCCCCGCCACAGGGAAGCTGCTAGCCGGGAATTCTCTGCCTGGTTCTACCCGCTGCCCGGAACGCTACGCAGGGCAAAAGCGGTTCTCGTCCTCCGTGCTTGCTTTTTCTCAGAAAGAGCCGTGGTGTGCGTTTTCGCCGGAAAACGCGTTTTCGGCCGAAAACGTGTACGTTTGCACTTCCCCGCCACAGGGAAGCTGCTAGCCGGGAATTCTCTGCCTGGTTCTACCCGCTGCCCGGAACGCTACGCAGGGCAAAAGCAGTTCTCGTCCTCCGTGCTTGCTTTTTCTCAGAAAGAGCCGTGGTGTGCGCTTTCGCCGGAAAACGCGTTTTCGGCCGAAAACGTGTACGTTTGCACTTCCCCGCCACAGGGAAGCTGCTAGCCGGGAATTCTCTGCCTGGTTCTACCCGCTGCCCGGAACGCTACGCAGGGCAAAAGCGGTTCTCGTCCTCCGTGCTTGCTTTTTCTCAGAAAGAGCCGTGGTGTGCGTTTTGGCCGGAAAACGCGTTTTCGGCCGAAAACGTGTACGTTTGCACTTCCCCGCCACAGGGAAGCTGCTAGCCGGGAATTCTCTGCCTGGTTCTACCCGCTGCCCGGAACGCTACGCAGGGCAAAAGCGGTTCTCGTCCTCCGTGCTTGCTTTTTCTCAGAAAGAGCCGTGGTGTGCGTTTTCGCCGGAAAACGCGTTTTCGGCCGAAAACGTGTACGTTTGCACTTCCCCGCCACAGGGAAGCTGCTAGCCGGGAATTCTCTGCCTGGTTCTACCCGCTGCCCGGAACGCTACGCAGGGCAAAAGCGGTTCTCGTCCTCCGTGCTTGCTTTTTCTCAGAAAGAGCCGTGGTGTGCGTTTTCGCCGGAAAACGCGTTTTCGGCCGAAAACGTGTACGTTTGCACTTCCCCGCCACAGGGAAGCTGCTAGCCGGGAATTCTCTGCCTGGTTCTACCCGCTGCCCGGAACGCTACGCAGGGCAAAAGCGGTTCTCGTCCTCCGTGCTTGCTTTTTCTCAGAAAGAGCCGTGGTGTGCGTTTTCGCCGGAAAACGCGTTTTCGGCCGAAAACGTGTACGTTTGCACTTCCCCGCCACAGGGAAGCTGCTAGCCGGGAATTCTCTGCCTGGTTCTACCCGCTGCCCGGAACGCTACGCAGGGCAAAAGCGGTTCTCGTCCTCCGTGCTTGCTTTTTCTCAGAAAGAGCCGTGGTGTGCGTTTTCGCCGGAAAACGCGTTTTCGGCCGAAAACGTGTACGTTTGCACTTCCCCGCCACAGGGAAGCTGCTAGCCGGGAATTCTCTGCCTGGTTCTACCCGCTGCCCGGAACGCTACGCAGGGCAAAAGCGGTTCTCGTCCTCCGTGCTTGCTTTTTCTCAGAAAGAGCCGTGGTGTGCGTTTTGGCCGGAAAACGCGTTTTCGGCCGAAAACGTGTACGTTTGCACTTCCCCGCCACAGGGAAGCTGCTAGCCGGGAATTCTCTGCCTGGTTCTACCCGCTGCCCGGAACGCTACGCAGGGCAAAAGCGGTTCTCGTCCTCCGTGCTTGCTTTTTCTCAGAAAGAGCCGTGGTGTGCGTTTTGGCCGGAAAACGCGTTTTCGGCCGAAAACGTGTACGTTTGCACTTCCCCGCCACAGGGAAGCTGCTAGCCGGGAATTCTCTGCCTGGTTCTACCCGCTGCCCGGAACGCTACGCAGGGCAAAAGCGGTTCTCGTCCTCCGTGCTTGCTTTTTCTCAGAAAGAGCCGTGGTGTGCGTTTTCGCCGGAAAACGCGTTTTCGGCCGAAAACGTGTACGTTTGCACTTCCCCGCCACAGGGAAGCTGCTAGCCGGGAATTCTCTGCCTGGTTCTACCCGCTGCCCGGAACGCTACGCAGGGCAAAAGCGGTTCTCGTCCTCCGTGCTTGCTTTTTCTCAGAAAGAGCCGTGGTGTGCGCTTTCGCCGGAAAACGCGTTTTCGGCCGAAAACGTGTACGTTTGCACTTCCCCGCCACAGGGAAGCTGCTAGCCGGGAATTCTCTGCCTGGTTCTACCCGCTGCCCGGAACGCTACGCAGGGCAAAAGCGGTTCTCGTCCTCCGTGCTTGCTTTTTCTCAGAAAGCGCCGTGGTGTGCGTTTTCGCCGGAAAACGCGTTTTCGGCCGAAAACGTGTACGTTTGCACTTCCCCGCCACAGGGAAGCTGCTAGCCGGGAATTCTCTGCCTGGTTCTACCCGCTGCCCGGAACGCTACGCAGGGCAAAAGCGGTTCTCGTCCTCCGTGCTTGCTTTTTCTCAGAAAGAGCCGTGGTGTGCGTTTTCGCCGGAAAACGCGTTTTCGGCCGAAAACGTGTACGTTTGCACTTCCCCGCCACAGGGAAGCTGCTAGCCGGGAATTCTCTGCCTGGTTCTACCCGCTGCCCGGAACGCTACGCAGGGCAAAAGCGGTTCTCGTCCTCCGTGCTTGCTTTTTCTCAGAAAGAGCCGTGGTGTGCCTTTTCGCCGGAAAACGCGTTTTCGGCCGAAAACGTGTACGTTTGCACTTCCCCGCCACAGGGAAGCTGCTAGCCGGGAATTCTCTGCCTGGTTCTACCCGCTGCCCGGAACGCTACGCAGGGCAAAAGCGGTTCTCGTCCTCCGTGCTTGCTTTTTCTCAGAAAGAGCCGTGGTGTGCGTTTTCGCCGGAAAACGCGTTTTCGGCCGAAAACGTGTACGTTTGCACTTCCCCGCCACAGGGAAGCTGCTAGCCGGGAATTCTCTGCCTGGTTCTACCCGCTGCCCGGAACGCTACGCAGGGCAAAAGCGGTTCTCGTCCTCCGTGCTTGCTTTTTCTCAGAAAGAGCCGTGGTGTGCGTTTTCGCCGGAAAACGCGTTTTCGGCCGAAAACGTGTACGTTTGCACTTCCCCGCCACAGGGAAGCTGCTAGCCGGGAATTCTCTGCCTGGTTCTACCCGCTGCCCGGAACGCTACGCAGGGCAAAAGCGGTTCTCGTCCTCCGTGCTTGCTTTTTCTCAGAAAGAGCCGTGGTGTGCGTTTTGGCCGGAAAACGCGTTTTCGGCCGAAAACGTGTACGTTTGCACTTCCCCGCCACAGGGAAGCTGCTAGCCGGGAATTCTCTGCCTGGTTCTACCCGCTGCCCGGAACGCTACGCAGGGCAAAAGCGGTTCTCGTCCTCCGTGCTTGCTTTTTCTCAGAAAGAGCCGTGGTGTGCGCTTTCGCCGGAAAACGCGTTTTCGGCCGAAAACGTGTACGTTTGCACTTCCCCGCCACAGGGAAGCTGCTAGCCGGGAATTCTCTGCCTGGTTCTACCCGCTGCCCGGAACGCTACGCAGGGCAAAAGCGGTTCTCGTCCTCCGTGCTTGCTTTTTCTCAGAAAGAGCCGTGGTGTGCGTTTTCGCCGGAAAACGCGTTTTCGGCCGAAAACGTGTACGTTTGCACTTCCCCGCCACAGGGAAGCTGCTAGCCGGGAATTCTCTGCCTGGTTCTACCCGCTGCCCGGAACGCTACGCAGGGCAAAAGCGGTTCTCGTCCTCCGTGCTTGCTTTTTCTCAGAAAGAGCCGTGGTGTGCGTTTTCGCCGGAAAACGCGTTTTCGGCCGAAAACGTGTACGTTTGCACTTCCCCGCCACAGGGAAGCTGCTAGCCGGGAATTCTCTGCCTGGTTCTACCCGCTGCCCGGAACGCTACGCAGGGCAAAAGCGGTTCTCGTCCTCCGTGCTTGCTTTTTCTCAGAAAGAGCCGTGGTGTGCGTTTTCGCCGGAAAACGCGTTTTCGGCCGAAAACGTGTACGTTTGCACTTCCCCGCCACAGGGAAGCTGCTAGCCGGGAATTCTCTGCCTGGTTCTACCCGCTGCCCGGAACGCTACGCAGGGCAAAAGCGGTTCTCGTCCTCCGTGCTTGCTTTTTCTCAGAAAGAGCCGTGGTGTGCGTTTTCGCCGGAAAACGCGTTTTCGGCCGAAAACGTGTACGTTTGCACTTCCCCGCCACAGGGAAGCTGCTAGCCGGGAATTCTCTGCCTGGTTCTACCCGCTGCCCGGAACGCTACGCAGGGCAAAAGCGGTTCTCGTCCTCCGTGCTTGCTTTTTCTCAGAAAGAGCCGTGGTGTGCGTTTTCGCCGGAAAACGCGTTTTCGGCCGAAAACGTGTACGTTTGCACTTCCCCGCCACAGGGAAGCTGCTAGCCGGGAATTCTCTGCCTGGTTCTACCCGCTGCCCGGAACGCTACGCAGGGCAAAAGCGGTTCTCGTCCTCCGTGCTTGCTTTTTCTCAGAAAGAGCCGTGGTGTGCGTTTTCGCCGGAAAACGCGTTTTCGGCCGAAAACGTGTACGTTTGCACTTCCCCGCCACAGGGAAGCTGCTAGCCGGGAATTCTCTGCCTGGTTCTACCCGCTGCCCGGAACGCTACGCAGGGCAAAAGCGGTTCTCGTCCTCCGTGCTTGCTTTTTCTCAGAAAGAGCCGTGGTGTGCGTTTTCGCCGGAAAACGCGTTTTCGGCCGAAAACGTGTACGTTTGCACTTCCCCGCCACAGGGAAGCTGCTAGCCGGGAATTCTCTGCCTGGTTCTACCCGCTGCCCGGAACGCTACGCAGGGCAAAAGCGGTTCTCGTCCTCCGTGCTTGCTTTTTCTCAGAAAGAGCCGTGGTGTGCGTTTTCGCCGGAAAACGCGTTTTCGGCCGAAAACGTGTACGTTTGCACTTCCCCGCCACAGGGAAGCTGCTAGCCGGGAATTCTCTGCCTGGTTCTACCCGCTGCCCGGAACGCTACGCAGGGCAAAAGCGGTTCTCGTCCTCCGTGCTTGCTTTTTCTCAGAAAGAGCCGTGGTGTGCGTTTTCGCCGGAAAACGCGTTTTCGGCCGAAAACGTGTACGTTTGCACTTCCCCGCCACAGGGAAGCTGCTAGCCGGGAATTCTCTGCCTGGTTCTACCCGCTGCCCGGAACGCTACGCAGGGCAAAAGCGGTTCTCGTCCTCCGTGCTTGCTTTTTCTCAGAAAGAGCCGTGGTGTGCGTTTTCGCCGGAAAACGCGTTTTCGGCCGAAAACGTGTACGTTTGCACTTCCCCGCCACAGGGAAGCTGCTAGCCGGGAATTCTCTGCCTGGTTCTACCCGCTGCCCGGAACGCTACGCAGGGCAAAAGCGGTTCTCGTCCTCCGTGCTTGCTTTTTCTCAGAAAGAGCCGTGGTGTGCGTTTTCGCCGGAAAACGCGTTTTCGGCCGAAAACGTGTACGTTTGCACTTCCCCGCCACAGGGAAGCTGCTAGCCGGGAATTCTCTGCCTGGTTCTACCCGCTGCCCGGAACGCTACGCAGGGCAAAAGCGGTTCTCGTCCTCCGTGCTTGCTTTTTCTCAGAAAGAGCCGTGGTGTGCGTTTTCGCCGGAAAACGCGTTTTCGGCCGAAAACGTGTACGTTTGCACTTCCCCGCCACAGGGAAGCTGCTAGCCGGGAATTCTCTGCCTGGTTCTACCCGCTGCCCGGAACGCTACGCAGGGCAAAAGCGGTTCTCGTCCTCCGTGCTTGCTTTTTCTCAGAAAGAGCCGTGGTGTGCGTTTTCGCCGGAAAACGCGTTTTCGGCCGAAAACGTGTACGTTTGCACTTCCCCGCCACAGGGAAGCTGCTAGCCGGGAATTCTCTGCCTGGTTCTACCCGCTGCCCGGAACGCTACGCAGGGCAAAAGCGGTTCTCGTCCTCCGTGCTTGCTTTTTCTCAGAAAGAGCCGTGGTGTGCGTTTTCGCCGGAAAACGCGTTTTCGGCCGAAAACGTGTACGTTTGCACTTCCCCGCCACAGGGAAGCTGCTAGCCGGGAATTCTCTGCCTGGTTCTACCCGCTGCCCGGAACGCTACGCAGGGCAAAAGCGGTTCTCGTCCTCCGTGCTTGCTTTTTCTCAGAAAGAGCCGTGGTGTGCGTTTTCGCCGGAAAACGCGTTTTCGGCCGAAAACGTGTACGTTTGCACTTCCCCGCCACAGGGAAGCTGCTAGCCGGGAATTCTCTGCCTGGTTCTACCCGCTGCCCGGAACGCTACGCAGGGCAAAAGCGGTTCTCGTCCTCCGTGCTTGCTTTTTCTCAGAAAGAGCCGTGGTGTGCGTTTTCGCCGGAAAACGCGTTTTCGGCCGAAAACGTGTACGTTTGCACTTCCCCGCCACAGGGAAGCTGCTAGCCGGGAATTCTCTGCCTGGTTCTACCCGCTGCCCGGAACGCTACGCAGGGCAAAAGCGGTTCTCGTCCTCCGTGCTTGCTTTTTCTCAGAAAGAGCCGTGGTGTGCGTTTTCGCCGGAAAACGCGTTTTCGGCCGAAAACGTGTACGTTTGCACTTCCCCGCCACAGGGAAGCTGCTAGCCGGGAATTCTCTGCCTGGTTCTACCCGCTGCCCGGAACGCTACGCAGGGCAAAAGCGGTTCTCGTCCTCCGTGCTTGCTTTTTCTCAGAAAGAGCCGTGGTGTGCGTTTTCGCCGGAAAACGCGTTTTCGGCCGAAAACGTGTACGTTTGCACTTCCCCGCCACAGGGAAGCTGCTAGCCGGGAATTCTCTGCCTGGTTCTACCCGCTGCCCGGAACGCTACGCAGGGCAAAAGCGGTTCTCGTCCTCCGTGCTTGCTTTTTCTCAGAAAGAGCCGTGGTGTGCGTTTTCGCCGGAAAACGCGTTTTCGGCCGAAAACGTGTACGTTTGCACTTCCCCGCCACAGGGAAGCTGCTAGCCGGGAATTCTCTGCCTGGTTCTACCCGCTGCCCGGAACGCTACGCAGGGCAAAAGCGGTTCTCGTCCTCCGTGCTTGCTTTTTCTCAGATAGAGCCGTGGTGTGCGTTTTCGCCGGAAAACGCGTTTTCGGCCGAAAACGTGTACGTTTGCACTTCCCCGCCACAGGGAAGCTGCTAGCCGGGAATTCTCTGCCTGGTTCTACCCGCTGCCCGGAACGCTACGCAGGGCAAAAGCGGTTCTCGTCCTCCGTGCTTGCTTTTTCTCAGAAAGAGCCGTGGTGTGCGTTTTCGCCGGAAAACGCGTTTTCGGCCGAAAACGTGTACGTTTGCACTTCCCCGCCACAGGGAAGCTGCTAGCCGGGAATTCTCTGCCTGGTTCTACCCGCTGCCCGGAACGCTACGCAGGGCAAAAGCGGTTCTCGTCCTCCGTGCTTGCTTTTTCTCAGAAAGAGCCGTGGTGTGCGTTTTCGCCGGAAAACGCGTTTTCGGCCGAAAACGTGTACGTTTGCACTTCCCCGCCACAGGGAAGCTGCTAGCCGGGAATTCTCTGCCTGGTTCTACCCGCTGCCCGGAACGCTACGCAGGGCAAAAGCGGTTCTCGTCCTCCGTGCTTGCTTTTTCTCAGAAAGAGCCGTGGTGTGCGTTTTCGCCGGAAAACGCGTTTTCGGCCGAAAACGTGTACGTTTGCACTTCCCCGCCACAGGGAAGCTGCTAGCCGGGAATTCTCTGCCTGGTTCTACCCGCTGCCCGGAACGCTACGCAGGGCAAAAGCGGTTCTCGTCCTCCGTGCTTGCTTTTTCTCAGAAAGAGCCGTGGTGTGCGTTTTCGCCGGAAAACGCGTTTTCGGCCGAAAACGTGTACGTTTGCACTTCCCCGCCACAGGGAAGCTGCTAGCCGGGAATTCTCTGCCTGGTTCTACCCGCTGCCCGGAACGCTACGCAGGGCAAAAGCGGTTCTCGTCCTCCGTGCTTGCTTTTTCTCAGAAAGAGCCGTGGTGTGCGTTTTCGCCGGAAAACGCGTTTTCGGCCGAAAACGTGTACGTTTGCACTTCCCCGCCACAGGGAAGCTGCTAGCCGGGAATTCTCTGCCTGGTTCTACCCGCTGCCCGGAACGCTACGCAGGGCAAAAGCGGTTCTCGTCCTCCGTGCTTGCTTTTTCTCAGAAAGAGCCGTGGTGTGCGTTTTCGCCGGAAAACGCGTTTTCGGCCGAAAACGTGTACGTTTGCACTTCCCCGCCACAGGGAAGCTGCTAGCCGGGAATTCTCTGCCTGGTTCTACCCGCTGCCCGGAACGCTACGCAGGGCAAAAGCGGTTCTCGTCCTCCGTGCTTGCTTTTTCTCAGAAAGAGCCGTGGTGTGCGTTTTCGCCGGAAAACGCGTTTTCGGCCGAAAACGTGTACGTTTGCACTTCCCCGCCACAGGGAAGCTGCTAGCCGGGAATTCTCTGCCTGGTTCTACCCGCTGCCCGGAACGCTACGCAGGGCAAAAGCGGTTCTCGTCCTCCGTGCTTGCTTTTTCTCAGAAAGAGCCGTGGTGTGCGTTTTCGCCGGAAAACGCGTTTTCGGCCGAAAACGTGTACGTTTGCACTTCCCCGCCACAGGGAAGCTGCTAGCCGGGAATTCTCTGCCTGGTTCTACCCGCTGCCCGGAACGCTACGCAGGGCAAAAGCGGTTCTCGTCCTCCGTGCTTGCTTTTTCTCAGAAAGAGCCGTGGTGTGCGTTTTCGCCGGAAAACGCGTTTTCGGCCGAAAACGTGTACGTTTGCACTTCCCCGCCACAGGGAAGCTGCTAGCCGGGAATTCTCTGCCTGGTTCTACCCGCTGCCCGGAACGCTACGCAGGGCAAAAGCGGTTCTCGTCCTCCGTGCTTGCTTTTTCTCAGAAAGAGCCGTGGTGTGCGTTTTCGCCGGAAAACGCGTTTTCGGCCGAAAACGTGTACGTTTGCACTTCCCCGCCACAGGGAAGCTGCTAGCCGGGAATTCTCTGCCTGGTTCTACCCGCTGCCCGGAACGCTACGCAGGGCAAAAGCGGTTCTCGTCCTCCGTGCTTGCTTTTTCTCAGAAAGAGCCGTGGTGTGCGTTTTCGCCGGAAAACGCGTTTTCGGCCGAAAACGTGTACGTTTGCACTTCCCCGCCACAGGGAAGCTGCTAGCCGGGAATTCTCTGCCTGGTTCTACCCGCTGCCCGGAACGCTACGCAGGGCAAAAGCGGTTCTCGTCCTCCGTGCTTGCTTTTTCTCAGAAAGAGCCGTGGTGTGCGTTTTCGCCGGAAAACGCGTTTTCGGCCGAAAACGTGTACGTTTGCACTTCCCCGCCACAGGGAAGCTGCTAGCCGGGAATTCTCTGCCTGGTTCTACCCGCTGCCCGGAACGCTACGCAGGGCAAAAGCGGTTCTCCTCCTCCGTGCTTGCTTTTTCTCAGAAAGAGCCGTGGTGTGCGTTTTCGCCGGAAAACGCGTTTTCGGCCGAAAACGTGTACGTTTGCACTTCCCCGCCACAGGGAAGCTGCTAGCCGGGAATTCTCTGCCTGGTTCTACCCGCTGCCCGGAACGCTACGCAGGGCAAAAGCGGTTCTCGTCCTCCGTGCTTGCTTTTTCTCAGAAAGAGCCGTGGTGTGCGTTTTCGCCGGAAAACGCGTTTTCGGCCGAAAACGTGTACGTTTGCACTTCCCCGCCACAGGGAAGCTGCTAGCCGGGAATTCTCTGCCTGGTTCTACCCGCTGCCCGGAACGCTACGCAGGGCAAAAGCGGTTCTCGTCCTCCGTGCTTGCTTTTTCTCAGAAAGAGCCGTGGTGTGCGTTTTCGCCGGAAAACGCGTTTTCGGCCGAAAACGTATACGTTTGCACTTCCCCGCCACAGGGAAGCTGCTAGCCGGGAATTCTCTGCCTGGTTCTACCCGCTGCCCGGAACGCTACGCAGGGCAAAAGCGGTTCTCGTCCTCCGTGCTTGCTTTTTCTCAGAAAGAGCCGTGGTGTGCGTTTTCGCCGGAAAACGCGTTTTCGGCCGAAAACGTGTACGTTTGCACTTCCCCGCCACAGGGAAGCTGCTAGCCGGGAAGTCTCTGCCTGGTTCTACCCGCTGCCCGGAACGCTACGCAGGGCAAAAGCGGTTCTCGTCCTCCGTGCTTGCTTTTTCTCAGAAAGAGCCGTGGTGTGCGTTTTCGCCGGAAAACGCGTTTTCGGCCGAAAACGTGTACGTTTGCACTTCCCCGCCACAGGGAAGCTGCTAGCCGGGAATTCTCTGCCTGGTTCTACCCGCTGCCCGGAACGCTACGCAGGGCAAAAGCGGTTCTCGTCCTCCGTGCTTGCTTTTTCTCAGAAAGAGCCGTGGTGTGCGTTTTCGCCGGAAAACGCGTTTTCGGCCGAAAACGTGTACGTTTGCACTTCCCCGCCACAGGGAAGCTGCTAGCCGGGAATTCTCTGCCTGGTTCTACCCGCTGCCCGGAACGCTACGCAGGGCAAAAGCGGTTCTCGTCCTCCGTGCTTGCTTTTTCTCAGAAAGAGCCGTGGTGTGCGTTTTCGCCGGAAAACGCGTTTTCGGCCGAAAACGTGTACGTTTGCACTTCCCCGCCACAGGGAAGCTGCTAGCCGGGAATTCTCTGCCTGGTTCTACCCGCTGCCCGGAACGCTACGCAGGGCAAAAGCGGTTCTCGTCCTCCGTGCTTGCTTTTTCTCAGAAAGAGCCGTGGTGTGCGTTTTCGCCGGAAAACGCGTTTTCGGCCGAAAACGTGTACGTTTGCACTTCCCCGCCACAGGGAAGCTGCTAGCCGGGAATTCTCTGCCTGGTTCTACCCGCTGCCCGGAACGCTACGCAGGGCAAAAGCGGTTCTCGTCCTCCGTGCTTGCTTTTTCTCAGAAAGAGCCGTGGTGTGCGTTTTCGCCGGAAAACGCGTTTTCGGCCGAAAACGTGTACGTTTGCACTTCCCCGCCACAGGGAAGCTGCTAGCCGGGAATTCTCTGCCTGGTTCTACCCGCTGCCCGGAACGCTACGCAGGGCAAAAGCGGTTCTCGTCCTCCGTGCTTGCTTTTTCTCAGAAAGAGCCGTGGTGTGCGTTTTCGCCGGAAAACGCGTTTTCGGCCGAAAACGTGTACGTTTGCACTTCCCCGCCACAGGGAAGCTGCTAGCCGGGAATTCTCTGCCTGGTTCTACCCGCTGCCCGGAACGCTACGCAGGGCAAAAGCGGTTCTCGTCCTCCGTGCTTGCTTTTTCTCAGAAAGAGCCGTGGTGTGCGTTTTCGCCGGAAAACGCGTTTTCGGCCGAAAACGTGTACGTTTGCACTTCCCCGCCACAGGGAAGCTGCTAGCCGGGAATTCTCTGCCTGGTTCTACCCGCTGCCCGGAACGCTACGCAGGGCAAAAGCGGTTCTCGTCCTCCGTGCTTGCTTTTTCTCAGAAAGAGCCGTGGTGTGCGATTTCGCCGGAAAACGCGTTTTCGGCCGAAAACGTGTACGTTTGCACTTCCCCGCCACAGGGAAGCTGCTAGCCGGGAATTCTCTGCCTGGTTCTACCCGCTGCCCGGAACGCTACGCAGGGCAAAAGCGGTTCTCGTCCTCCGTGCTTGCTTTTTCTCAGAAAGAGCCGTGGTGTGCGTTTTCGCCGGAAAACGCGTTTTCGGCCGAAAACGTGTACGTTTGCACTTCCCCGCCACAGGGAAGCTGCTAGCCGGGAATTCTCTGCCTGGTTCTACCCGCTGCCCGGAACGCTACGCAGGGCAAAAGCGGTTCTCGTCCTCCGTGCTTGCTTTTTCTCAGAAAGAGCCGTGGTGTGCGTTTTCGCCGGAAAACGAGTTTTCGGCCGAAAACGTGTACGTTTGCACTTCCCCGCCACAGGGAAGCTGCTAGCCGGGAATTCTCTGCCTGGTTCTACCCGCTGCCCGGAACGCTACGCAGGGCAAAAGCGGTTCTCGTCCTCCGTGCTTGCTTTTTCTCAGAAAGAGCCGTGGTGTGCGATTTCGCCGGAAAACGCGTTTTCGGCCGAAAACGTGTACGTTTGCACTTCCCCGCCACAGGGAAGCTGCTAGCCGGGAAGTCTCTGCCTGGTTCTACCCGCTGCCCGGAACGCTACGCAGGGCAAAAGCGGTTCTCGTCCTCCGTGCTTGCTTTTTCTCAGACAGAGCCGTGGTGTGCGATTTCGCCGGAAAACGTGTTTTCGGCCGAAAACGTGTACGTTTGCACTTCCCCGCCACAGGGAAGCTGCTAGCCGGGAATTCTCTGCCTGGTTCTACCCGCTGCCCGGAACGCTACGCAGGGCAAAAGCGGTTCTCCTCCTCCGTGCTTGCTTTTTCTCAGAAAGAGCCGTGGTGTGCGTTTTCGCCGGAAAACGCGTTTTCGGCCGAAAACGTGTACGTTTGCACTTCCCCGCCACAGGGAAGCTGCTAGCCGGGAATTCTCTGCCTGGTTCTACCCGCTGCCCGGAACGCTACGCAGGGCAAAAGCGGTTCTCGTCCTCCGTGCTTGCTTTTTCTCAGAAAGAGCCGTGGTGTGCGTTTTCGCCGGAAAACGCGTTTTCGGCCGAAAACGTGTACGTTTGCACTTCCCCGCCACAGGGAAGCTGCTAGCCGGGAATTCTCTGCCTGGTTCTACCCGCTGCCCGGAACGCTACGCAGGGCAAAAGCGGTTCTCGTCCTCCGTGCTTGCTTTTTCTCAGAAAGAGCCGTGGTGTGCGTTTTCGCCGGAAAAGGCGTTTTCGGCCGAAAACGTGTACGTTTTCACTTCCCCGCCACAGGGAAGCTGCTAGCCGGGAATTCTCTGCCTGGTTCTACCCGCTGCCCGGAACGCTACGCAGGGCAAAAGCGGTTCTCGTCCTCCGTGCTTGCTTTTTCTCAGAAAGAGCCGTGGTGTGCGATTTCGCCGGAAAACGCGTTTTCGGCCGAAAACGTGTACGTTTGCACTTCCCCGCCACAGGGAAGCTGCTAGCCGGGAATTCTCTGCCTGGTTCTACCCGCTGCCCGGAACGCTACGCAGGGCAAAAGCGGTTCTCGTCCTCCGTGCTTGCTTTTTCTCAGAAAGAGCCGTGGTGTGCGTTTTCGCCGGAAAACGCGTTTTCGGCCGAAAACCTGTACGTTTGCACTTCCCCGCCACAGGGAAGCTGCTAGCCGGGATTTCTCTGCCTGGTTCTACCCGCTGCCCGGAACGCTACGCAGGGCAAAAACGGTTCTCGTCCTCCGTGCTTGCTTTTTCTCAGAAAGAGCCGTGATGTGCGTTTTCACCGGAAAACGCGTTTTCGGCCGAAAACGTGTACGTTTGCACTTCCCCGCCACAGGGAAGCTGCTAGCCGGGAATTCTCTGCCTGGTTCTACCCGCTGCCCGGAACGCTACGCAGGGCAAAAGCGGTTCTCGTCCTCCGTGCTTGCTTTTTCTCAGAAAGAGCCGTGGTGTGCGTTTTCGCCGGAAAACGCGTTTTCGGCCGAAAACGTGTACATTTGCACTTCCCCGCCACAGGGAAGCTGCTAGCCGGGAATTCTCTGCCTGGTTCTACCCGCTGCCCGGAACGCTACGCAGGGCAAAAGCGGTTCTCGTCCTCCGTGCTTGCTTTTTCTCAGAAAGAGCCGTGGTGTGCGTTTTCGCCGGAAAACGCCTTTTCGGCCGAAAACGTGTACGTTTGCACTTCCCCGCCACAGGGAAGCTGCTAGCCGGGAATTCTCTGCCTGGTTCTACCCGCTGCCCGGAACGCTACGCAGGGCAAAAGCGGTTCTCGTCCTCCGTGCTTGCTTTTTCTCAGAAAGAGCCGTGGTGTGCGTTTTCGCCGGAAAACGCGTTTTTAGCCGAAAACGTGTACGTTTGCACTTCCCCGCCACAGGGAAGCTGCTAGCCGGGAATTCTCTGCCTGGTTCTACCCGCTGCCCGGAACGCTACGCAGCGCAAAAGCGGTTCTCGTCCTCCGTGCTTGCTTTTTCTCAGAAAGAGCCGTGGTGTGCGATTTCGCCGGAAAACGCGTTTTCGGCCGAAAACGTGTACGTTTGCACTTCCCCGCCACAGGGAAGCTGCTAGCCGGGAATTCTCTGCCTGGTTCTACCCGCTGCCCGGAACGCTACGCAGGGCAAAAGCGGTTCTCGTCCTCCGTGCTTGCTTTTTCTCAGACAGAGCCGTGCTGTGCGATTTCGCCGGAAAACGCGTTTTCGGCCGAAAACGTGTACGTTTGCACTTCCCCGCCACAGGGAAGCTGCTAGCCGGGAATTCTCTGCCTGGTTCTACCCGCTGCCCGGAACGCTACGCAGGGCAAAAGCGGTTCTCGTCCTCCGTGCTTGCTTTTTCTCAGAAAGAGCCGTGGTGTGCGTTTTCGCCGGAAAACGCGTTTTCGGCCGAAAACGTGTACGTTTGCACTTCCCCGCCACAGGGAAGCTGCTAGCCGGGAATTCTCTGCCTGGTTCTACCCGCTGCCCGGAACGCTACGCAGGGCAAAAGCGGTTCTTGTCCTCCGTGCTTGCTTTTTCTCAGACAGAGCCGTGGTGTGCGATTTCTCCGGAAAACGCGTTTTCGGCCGAAAACGTGTACGTTTGCACTTCCCCGCCACAGGGAAGCTGCTAGCCGGGAATTCTCTGCCTGGTTCTACCCGCTGCCCGGAACGCTACGCAGGGCAAAAGCGGTTCTCGTCCTCCGTGCTTGCTTTTTCTCAGAAAGAGCCGTGGTGTGCGTTTTCGCCGGAAAACGCGTTTTCGGCCGAAAACGTGTACGTTTGCACTTCCCCGCCACAGGGAAGCTGCTAGCCGGGAATTCTCTGCCTGGTTCTACCCGCTGCCCGGAACGCTACGCAGGGCAAAAGCGGTTCTCGTCCTCCGTGCTTGCTTTTTCTCAGAAAGAGCCGTGGTGTGCGTTTTCGCCGGAAAACGCGTTTTCGGCCGAAAACGTGTACGTTTGCACTTCCCCGCCACAGGGAAGCTGCTAGCCGGGAATTCTCTGCCTGGTTCTACCCGCTGCCCGGAACGCTACGCAGGGCAAAAGCGGTTCTCGTCCTCCGTGCTTGCTTTTTCTCAGAAAGAGCCGTGGTGTGCGTTTTCGCCGGAAAACGCGTTTTCGGCCGAAAACGTGTACGTTTGCACTTCCCCGCCACAGGGAAGCTGCTAGCCGGGAATTCTCTGCCTGGTTCTACCCGCTGCCCGGAACGCTACGCAGGGCAAAAGCGGTTCTCGTCCTCCGTGCTTGCTTTTTCTCAGAAAGAGCCGTGGTGTGCGTTTTCGCCGGAAAACGCGTTTTCGGCCGAAAACGTGTACGTTTGCACTTCCCCGCCACAGGGAAGCTGCTAGCCGGGAATTCTCTGCCTGGTTCTACCCGCTGCCCGGAACGCTACGCAGCGCAAAAGCGGTTCTCGTCCTCCGTGCTTGCTTTTTCTCAGAAAGAGCCGTGGTGTGCGTTTTCGCCGGAAAACGCGTTTTCGGCCGAAAACGTGTACGTTTGCACTTCCCCGCCACAGGGAAGCTGCTAGCCGGGAATTCTCTGCCTGGTTCTACCCGCTGCCCGGAACGCTACGCAGGGCAAAAGCGGTTCTCGTCCTCCGTGCTTGCTTTTTCTCAGAAAAAGCCGTGGTGTGCCTTTTCGGCGGAAAACGTGTTTTCTTCCGAAAACGTGTACGTTTGCACTTCCCCGCCACAGGGAAGCTGCTAGCCGGGAATTCTCTGCCTGGTTCTACCCGCTGCCCGGAACGCTACGCAGGGCAAAAGCGGTTCTCGTCCTCCGTGCTTGCTTTTTCTCAGAAAGAGCCGTGGTGTGCGATTTCGCCGGAAAACGCGTTTTCGGCCGAAAACGTGTACGTTTGCACTTCCCCGCCACAGGGAAGCTGCTAGCCGGGAATTCTCTGCCTGGTTCTACCCGCTGCCCGGAACGCTACGCAGGGCAAAAGCGGTTCTCGTCCTCCGTGCTTGCTTTTTCTCAGAAAGAGCCGTGGTGTGCGTTTTCGGCGGAAAACGCGTTTTCGGCCGAAAACGTGTACGTTTGCACTTCCCCGCCACAGGGAAGCTGCTAGCCGGGAATTCTCTGCCTGGTTCTACCCGCTGCCCGGAACGCTACGCAGGGCAAAAGCGGTTCTCGTCCTCCGTGCTTGCTTTTTCTCAGAAAGAGCCGTGGTGTGCGTTTTCGCCGCAAAACGCGTTTTCGGCCGAAAACGTGTACGTTTGCACTTCCCCGCCACAGGGAAGCTGCTAGCCGGGAATTCTCTGCCTGGTTCTACCCGCTGCCCGGAACGCTACGCAGGGCAAAAGCGGTTCTCGTCCTCCGTGCTTGCTTTTTCTCAGAAAGAGCCGTGGTGTGCGATTTCGCCGGAAAACGCGTTTTCGGCCGAAAACGTGTACGTTTGCACTTCCCCGCCACAGGGAAGCTGCTAGCCGGGAAGTCTCTGCCTGGTTCTACCCGCTGCCCGGAACGCTACGCAGGGCAAAAGCGGTTCTCGTCCTCCGTGCTTGCTTTTTCTCAGAAAGAGCCGTGGTGTGCGTTTTCGCCGGAAAACGCGTTTTCGGCCGAAAACGTGTACGTTTGCACTTCCCCGCCACAGGGAAGCTGCTAGCCGGGAATTCTCTGCCTGGTTCTACCCGCTGCCCGGAACGCTACGCAGGGCAAAAGCGGTTCTCGTCCTCCGTGCTTGCTTTTTCTCAGAAAGAGCCGTGGTGTGCGTTTTCGCCGGAAAACGCGTTTTCGGCCGAAAACGTGTACGTTTGCACTTCCCCGCCACAGGGAAGCTGCTAGCCGGGAATTCTCTGCCTGGTTCTACCCGCTGCCCGGAACGCTACGCAGGGCAAAAGCGGTTCTCGTCCTCCGTGCTTGCTTTTTCTCAGAAAGAGCCGTGGTGTGCGTTTTCGCCGGAAAACGCGTTTTCGGCCGAAAACGTGTACGTTTGCACTTCCCCGCCACAGGGAAGCTGCTAGCCGGGAATTCTCTGCCTGGTTCTACCCGCTGCCCGGAACGCTACGCAGGGCAAAAGCGGTTCTCGTCCTCCGTGCTTGCTTTTTCTCAGAAAGAGCCGTGGTGTGCGATTTCGCCGGAAAACGCGTTTTCGGCCGAAAACGTGTACGTTTGCACTTCCCCGCCACAGGGAAGCTGCTAGCCGGGAATTCTCTGCCTGGTTCTACCCGCTGCCCGGAACGCTACGCAGGGCAAAAGCGGTTCTCGTCCTCCGTGCTTGCTTTTTCTCAGAAAGAGCCGTGGTGTGCGTTTTCGCCGGAAAACGCGTTTTCGGCCGAAAACGTGTACGTTTGCACTTCCCCGCCACAGGGAAGCTGCTAGCCGGGAATTCTCTGCCTGGTTCTACCCGCTGCCCGGAACGCTACGCAGGGCAAAAGCGGTTCTCGTCCTCCGTGCTTGCTTTTTCTCAGAAAGAGCCGTGGTGTGCGTTTTCGGCGGAAAACGCGTTTTCTTCCGAAAAAGTGTACGTTTGCACTTCCCCGCCACAGGGAAGCTGCTAGCCGGGAATTCTCTGCCTGGTTCTACCCGCTGCCCGGAACGCTACGCAGGGCAAAAGCGGTTCTCGTCCTCCGTGCTTGCTTTTTCTCAGAAAGAGCCGTGGTGTGCGTTTTCGCCGGAAAACGCGTTTTCGGCCGAAAACGTGTACGTTTGCACTTCCCCGCCACAGGGAAGCTGCTAGCCGGGAATTCTCTGCCTGGTTCTACCCGCTGCCCGGAACGCTACGCAGGGCAAAAGCGGTTCTCGTCCTCCGTGCTTGCTTTTTCTCAGAAAGAGCCGTGGTGTGCGTTTTCGCCGGAAAACGCGTTTTCGGCCGAAAACGTGTACGTTTGCACTTCCCCGCCACAGGGAAGCTGCTAGCCGGGAATTCTCTGCCTGGTTCTACCCGCTGCCCGGAACGCTACGCAGGGCAAAAGCGGTTCTCCTCCTCCGTGCTTGCTTTTTCTCAGAAAGAGCCGTGGTGTGCGATTTCGACGGAAAACGCGTTTTCGGCCGAAAACGTGTATGTTTGCACTTCCCCGCCTCAGGGAAGCTGCTAGCCGGGAATTCTCTGCCTGGTTCTACGCGATGCCCGGAACGCTACGCAGGGCAAAAGCGGTTCTCGTCCTCCTTGTTTGCTTTTTCTCAGAAAGAGCCGTGGTGTGCATTTTCGCCGGAAAACGCGTTTTCGGCCGAAAACGTGTACGTTTGCACTTCCCCGCCACAGGGAAGCTGCTAGCCGGGAATTCTCTGCCTGGTTCTACCCGCTGCCCGGAACGCTACGCAGGGCAAAAGCGGTTCTCGTCCTCCGTGCTTGCTTTTTCTCAGAAATAGCCGTGGTGTGCGATTTCGCCGCAAAACGCGTTTTCGGCCGAAAACGTGTACGTTTGCACTTCCCCGCCACAGGGAAGCTGCTAGCCGGGAATTCTCTGCCTGGTTCTACCCGCTGCCGGAACGCTACGCAGGGCAAAAGCGGTTCTCGTCCTCCGTGCTTGCTTTTTCTCAGAAAGAGCCGTGGTGTGCGTTTTCGCCGGAAAACGCGTTTTCGGCCGAAAACGTGTACGTTTGCACTTCCCCGCCACAGGGAAGCTGCTAGCCGGGAATTCTCTGCCTGGTTCTACCCGCTGCCCGGAACGCTACGCAGGGCAAAAGCGGTTCTCGTCCTCCGTGCTTGCTTTTTCTCAGAAAGAGCCGTGGTGTGCGATTTCGCCGGAAAACGCGTTTTTAGCCGAAAACGTGTACGTTTGCACTTCCCCGCCACAGGGAAGCTGCTAGCCGGGAATTCTCTGCCTGGTTCTACCCGCTGCCCGGAACGCTACGCAGGGTAAAAGCGGTTCTCGTCCTCCGTGCTTGCTTTTTCTCAGAAAGAGCCGTGGTGTGCGTTTTCGCCGGAAAACGCGTTTTCGGCCGAAAACGTGTACGTTTGCACTTCCCCGCCACAGGGAAGCTGCTAGCCGGGAATTCTCTGCCTGGTTCTACCCGCTGCCCGGAACGCTACGCAGGGCAAAAGCGGTTCTCGTCCTCCGTGCTTGCTTTTTCTCAGAAAGAGCCGTGGTGTGCGTTTTCGCCGGAAAACGCGTTTTCGGCCGAAAACGTGTACGTTTGCACTTCCCCGCCACAGGGAAGCTGCTAGCCGGGAATTCTCTGCCTGGTTCTACCCGCTGCCCGGAACGCTACGCAGGGCAAAAGCGGTTCTCGTCCTCCGTGCTTGCTTTTTCTCAGAAAGAGCCGTGGTGTGCGATTTCGCCGGAAAACGCGTTTTTAGCCGAAAACGTGTACGTTTGCACTTCCCCGCCACAGGGAAGCTGCTAGCCGGGAATTCTCTGCCTGGTTCTACCCGCTGCCCGGAACGCTACGCAGGGCAAAAGCGGTTCTCGTCCTCCTTGCTTGCTTTTTCTCAGAAAGAGCCGTGGTGTGTATTTTCGCCGGAAAACGCGTTTTCGGCCGAAAACTTGTACGTTTGCACTTCCCCGCCACAGGGAAGCTGCTAGCCGGGAATTCTCTGCCTGGTTCTACCCGCTGCCCGGAACGCTACGCAGGGCAAAAGCGATTCTCGTCCTCCGTGCTTGCTTTTTCTCAGAAATAGCCGTGGTGTGCGATTTCGCCGCAAAACGCGTTTTCGGCCGAAAACGTGTACGTTTGCACTTCCCCGCCACAGGGAAGCTGCTAGCCGGGAATTCTCTGCCTGGTTCTACCCGCTGCCCGGAACGCTACGCAGGGCAAAAGCGGTTCTCGTCCTCCGTGCTTGCTTTTTCTCAGAAAGAGCCGTGGTGTGCGTTTTAGCCGGAAAACGCGTTTTCGGCCGAAAACGTGTACGTTTGCACTTCCCCGCCACAGGGAAGCTGCTAGCCGGGAATTCTCTGCCTGGTTCTACCCGCTGCCCGGAACGCTACGCAGGGGAAAAGCGGTTCTCGTCCTCCGTGCTTGCTTTTTCTCAGAAAGAGCCGTCGTGTGCGATTTCGCCGGAAAACGCGTTTTCGGCCGAAAACGTGTACGTTTGCACTTCCCCGCCACAGGGAAGCTGCTAGCCGGGAATTCTCTGCCTGGGTCTACCCGCTGCCCGGAACGCTACGCAGGGCAAAAGCGGTTCTCGTCCTCCGTGCTTGCTTTTTCTCAGAAAGAGCCGTGGTGTGCGATTTCGCCGGAAAACGCGTTTTCGGCCGAAAACGTGTACGTTTGCACTTCCCCGCCACAGGGAAGCTGCTAGCCGGGAATTCTCTGCCTGGTTCTACCCGCTGCCCGGAACGCTACGCAGGGCAAAAGCGGTTCTCGTCCTCCGTGCTTGCTTTTTCTCAGAAAGAGCCGTGGTGTGCGTTTTCGCCGGAAAACGCGTTTTCGGCCGAAAACGTGTACGTTTGCACTTCCCCGCCACAGGGAAGCTGCTAGCCGGGAATTCTCTGCCTGGTTCTACCCGCTGCCCGGAACGCTACGCAGGGCAAAAGCGGTTCTCGTCCTCCGTGCTTGCTTTTTCTCAGACAGAGCCGTGGTGTGCGTTTTCGCCGGAAAACGCGTTTTCGGCCGAAAACGTGTACGTTTGCACTTCCCCGCCACAGGGAAGCTGCTAGCCGGGAATTCTCTGCCTGGTTCTACCCGCTGCCCGGAACGCTACTCAGGGCAAAAGCGGTTCTCGTCCTCCGTGCTTGCTTTTTCTCAGACAGAGCCGTGGTGTGCGATTTCGCCGGAAAACGCGTTTTCGGCCGAAAACGTGTACGTTTGCACTTCCCCGCCACAGGGAAGCTGCTAGCCGGGAATTCTCTGCCTGGTTCTACCCGCTGCCCGGAACGCTACGCAGGGCAAAAGCGGTTCTCGTCCTCCGTGCTTGCTTTTTCTCAGAAAGAGCCGTGGTGTGCGTTTTCGCCGGAAAACGCGTTTTCGGCCGAAAACGTGTACGTTTGCACTTCCCCGCCACAGGGAAGCTGCTAGCCGGGAATTCTCTGCCTGGTTCTACCCGCTGCCCGGAACGCTACGCAGGGCAAAAGCGGTTCTCGTCCTCCGTGCTTGCTTTTTCTCAGAAAGAGCCGTGGTGTGCGTTTTCGCCGGAAAACGCGTTTTCGGCCGAAAACGTGTACGTTTGCACTTCCCCGCCACAGGGAAGCTGCTAGCCGGGAATTCTCTGCCTGGTTCTACCCGCTGCCCGGAACGCTACGCAGGGCAAAAGCGGTTCTCGTCCTCCGTGCTTGCTTTTTCTCAGAAAGAGCCGTGGTGTGCGTTTTCGCCGGAAAACGCGTTTTCGGCCGAAAACGTGTACGTTTGCACTTCCCCGCCACAGGGAAGCTGCTAGCCGGGAATTCTCTGCCTGGTTCTACCCGCTGCCCGGAACGCTACGCAGGGCAAAAGCGGTTCTCGTCCTCCGTGCTTGCTTTTTATCAGAAAGAGCCGTGGTGTGCGTTTTCGCCGGAAAACGCGTTTTCGGCCGAAAACGTGTACGTTTGCACTTCCCCGCCACAGGGAAGCTGCTAGCCGGGAATTCTCTGCCTGGTTCTACCCGCTGCCCGGAACGCTACGCAGGGCAAAAGCGGTTCTCGTCCTCCGTGCTTGCTTTTTCTCAGACAGAGCCGTGGTGTGCGATTTCGCCTGAAAACGCGTTTTCGGCCGAAAACGTGTACGTTTGCACTTCCCCGCCACAGGGAAGCTGCTAGCCGGGAATTCTCTGCCTGGTTCTACCCGCTGCCCGGAACGCTACGCAGGGCAAAAGCGGTTCTCGTCCTCCGTGCTTGCTTTTTCTCAGAAAGAGCCGTGGTGTGCGTTTTCGCCGGAAAACGCGTTTTCGGCCGAAAACGTGTACGTTTGCACTTCCCCGCCACAGGGAAGCTGCTAGCCGGGAATTCTCTGCCTGGTTCTACCCGCTGCCCGGAATGCTACGCAGGGCAAAAGCGGTTCTCGTCCTCCGTGCTTGCTTTTTCTCAGAAAGAGCCGTGGTGTGCGTTTTCGCCGGAAAACGCGTTTTCGGCCGAAAACGTGTACGTTTGCACTTCCCCGCCACAGGGAAGCTGCTAGCCGGGAATTCTCTGCCTGGTTCTACCCGCTGCCCGGAACGCTACGCAGGGCAAAAGCGGTTCTCGTCCTCCGTGCTTGCTTTTTCTCAGACAGAGCCGTGGTGTGCGATTTCGCCGGAAAACGCGTTTTCGGGCGAAAACGTGTACGTTTGCACTTCCCCGTCACAGGGAAGCTGCTAGCCGGGAATTCTCTGCCTGGTTCTACCCGCTGCCCTGAACGCTACGCAGGGCAAAAGCGGTTCTCGTCCTCCGTGCTTGCTTTTTCTCAGAAAGAGCCGTGGTGTGCGTTTTCGCCGGAAAACGCGTTTTCGGCCGAAAACGTGTACGTTTGCACTTCCCCGCCACAGGGAAGCTGCTAGCCGGGAATTCTCTGCCTGGTTCTACCCGCTGCCCGGAACGCTACGCAGGGCAAAAGCGGTTCTCGTCCTCCGTGCTTGCTTTTTCTCAGACAGAGCCGTGGTGTGCGATTTCGCCGGAAAACGCGTTTTCGGCCGAAAACGTGTACGTTTGCACTTCCCCGCCACAGGGAAGCTGCTAGCCGGGAATTCTCTGCCTGGTTCTACCCGCTGCCCGGAACGCTACGCAGGGCAAAAGCGGTTCTCGTCCTCCGTGCTTGCTTTTTCTCAGAAAGAGCCGTGGTGTGCGTTTTCGGCGGAAAACGCGTTTTCGGCCGAAAACGTGTACGTTTGCAATTCCCCGCCACAGGGAAGCTGCTAGCCGGGAATTCTCTGCCTGGTTCTACCCGCTGCCCGGAACGCTACGCAGGGCAAAAGCGGTTCTCGTCCTCCGTGCTTGCTTTTTCTCAGAAAGAGCCGTGGTGTGCGTTTTCGCCGGAAAACGCGTTTTCGGCCGAAAACGTGTACGTTTGCACTTCCCCGCCACAGGGAAGCTGCTAGCCGGGAATTCTCTGCCTGGTTCTACCCGCTGCCCGGAACGCTACGCAGGGCAAAAGCGGTTCTCGTCCTCCGTGCTTGCTTTTTCTCAGAAAGAGCCGTGGTGTGCGTTTTCGCCGGAAAACGCGTTTTCGGCCGAAAACGTGTACGTTTGCACTTCCCCTCCACAGGGAAGCTGCTAGTCGGGAATTCTCTGCCTGGTTCTACCCGCTGCCCGGAACGCTACGCAGGGCAAAAGCGGTTCTCGTCCTCCGTGCTTGCTTTTTCTCAGAAAGAGCCGTGGTGTGCGTTTTCGCCGGAAAACGCGTTTTCGGCCGAAAACGTGTACGTTTGCACTTCCCCGCCACAGGGAAGCTGCTAGCCGGGAATTCTCTGCCTGGTTCTACCCGCTGCCCGGAACGCTACGCAGGGCAAAAGCGGTTCTCGTCCTCCGTGCTTGCTTTTTCTCAGACAGAGCCGTGGTGTGCGATTTCGCCTGAAAACGCGTTTTCAGCCGAAAACGTGTACGTTTGCACTTCCCCGCCACAGGGAAGCTGCTAGCCGGGAATTCTCTGACTGGTTCTACCCGCTGCCCGGAACGCTACGCAGGGCAAAAGCGGTTCTCGTCCTCCGTGCTTGCTTTTTCTCAGAAAGAGCCGTGGTGTGCGATTTCGCCGGAAAACGCGTTTTCGGCCGAAAACGTGTACGTTTGCACTTCCCCGCCACAGGGAAGCTGCTAGCCGGGAATTCTCTGCCTGGTTCTACCCGCTGCCCGGAACGCTACGCAGGGCAAAAGCGGTTCTCGTCCTCCGTGCTTGCTTTTTCTCAGAAAGAGCCGTGGTGTGCGTTTTCGCCGGAAAACGCGTTTTCGGCCGAAAACGTGTACGTTTGCACTTCCCCGCCACAGGGAAGCTGCTAGCCGGGAATTCTCTGCCTGGTTCTACCCGCTGCCCGGAACGCTACGCAGGGCAAAAGCGGTTCTCGTCCTCCGTGCTTGCTTTTTCTCAGAAAGAGCCGTGGTGTGCGATTTCGCCGGAAAACGCGTTTTCGGCCGAAAACGTGTACGTTTGCACTTCCCCGCCACAGGGAAGCTGCTAGCCGGGAATTCTCTGCCTGGTTCTACCCGCTGCCCGGAACGCTACGCAGGGCAAAAGCGGTTCTCGTCCTCCGTGCTTGCTTTTTATCAGAAAGAGCCGTGGTGTGCGTTTTCGCCCTAAAAAGCGTTTTCGGCCGAAAACGTGTACGTTTGCACTTCCCCGCCACAGGGAAGCTGCTAGCCGGGAATTCTCTGCCTGGTTCTACCCGCTGCCCGGAACGCTACGCAGGGCAAAAGCGGTTCTCGTCCTCCGTGCTTGCTTTTTCTCAGAAAGAGCCGTGATGTGCGATTTCGCCGGAAAACGCGTTTTCGGCCGAAAACGTGTACGTTTGCACTTCCCCGCCACAGGGAAGCTGCTAGCCGGGAATTCTCTGCCTGGTTCTACCCGCTGCCCGGAACGCTACGCAGGGCAAAAGCGGTTCTCGTCCTCCGTGCTTGCTTTTTCTCAGAAAGAGCCGTGGTGTGCGTTTTCGCTGCAAAACGCGTTTTCGGCCGAAAACGTGTACGTTTGCACTTCCCCGCCACAGGGAAGCTGCTAGCCGGGAATTCTCTGCCTGGTTCTACCCGCTGCCCGGAACGCTACGCAGGGCAAAAGCGGTTCTCGTCCTCCGTGCTTGCTTTTTCTCAGAAAGAGCCGTGATGTGCGATTTCGCCGGAAAACGCGTTTTCGGCCGAAAACGTGTACGTTTGCACTTCCCCGCCACAGGGAAGCTGCTAGCCGGGAATTCTCTGCCTGGTTCTACCCGCTGCCCGGAACGCTACGCAGGGCAAAAGCGGTTCTCGTCCTCCGTGCTTGCTTTTTCTCAGAAAGAGCCGTGGTGTGCCTTTTCGCCGGAAAGCGCGTTTTCGGCCGTAAACGTGTACGTTTGCACTTCCCCGCCACAGGGAAGCTGCTAGCCGGGAATTCTCTGCCTGGTTCTACCCGCTGCCCGGAACGCTACGCAGGGCAAAAGCGGTTCTCGTCCTCCGTGCTTGCTTTTTCTCAGAAAGAGCCGTGGTGTGCGTTTTCGCCGGAAAACGCGTTTTCGGCCGAAAACGTGTACGTTTGCACTTCCCCGCCACAGGGAAGCTGCTAGCCGGGAATTCTCTGCCTGGTTCTACCCGCTGCCCGGAACGCTACGCAGGGCAAAAGCGGTTCTCGTCCTCCGTGCTTGCTTTTTCTCAGAAAGAGCCGTGGTGTGCGATTTCGCCGGAAAACGCGTTTTCGGCCGAAAACGTGTACGTTTGCACTTCCCCGCCACAGGGAAGCTGCTAGCCGGGAATTCTCTGCCTGGTTCTACCCGCTGCCCGGAACGCTACGCAGGGCAAAAGCGGTTCTCGTCCTCCGTGCTTGCTTTTTCTCAGAAAGAGCCGTGGTGTGCGTTTTCGCCGGAAAACGCGTTTTCGGCCGAAAACGTGTACGTTTGCACTTCCCCGCCACAGGGAAACTGCTAGCCGGGATTTCTCTGACTGGTTCTACCCGCTGCCCGGAACGCTACGCAGGGCAAAAGCGGTTCTCGTCCTCCGTGCTTGCTTTTTCTCAGAAAGAGCCGTGGTGTGCGTTTTCGCCGGAAAACGCGTTTTCGGCCGAAAACGTGTACGTTTGCACTTCCCCGCCACAGGGAAGCTGCTAGCCGGGAATTCTCTGCCTGGTTCTACCCGCTGCCCGGAACGCTACGCAGGGCAAAAGCGGTTCTCGTCCTCCGTGCTTGCTTTTTCTCAGAAAGAGCCGTGGTGTGCCTTTTCGCTGGAAAGCGCGTTTTCGGCCGTAAACGTGTACGTTTGCACTTCCCCGCCACAGGGAAGCTGCTAGCCGGGAATTCTCTGCCTGGGTCTACCCGCTGCCCGGAACGCTACGCAGGGCAAAAGCGGTTCTCGTCCTCCGTGCTTGCTTTGTCTCAGAAAGAGCCGTGGTGTGCGTTTTCGCCGGAAAACGCGTTTTCGGCCAAAAACGTGTACGTTTGCACTTCCCCGCCACAGGGAAGCTGCTAGCCGGGAATTCTCTGCCTGGTTCTACCCGCTGCCCGGAACGCTACGCAGGGCAAAAGCGGTTCTCGTCCTCCGTGCTTGCTTTTTCTCAGAAAGAGCCGTGGTGTGCGATTTCGCCGGAAAACGCGTTTTCGGCCGAAAACGTGTACGTTTGCACTTCCCCGCCACAGGGAAGCTGCTAGCCGGGAATTCTCTGCCTGGTTCTACCCGCTGCCCGGAACGCTACGCAGGGCAAAAGCGGTTCTCGTCCTCCGTGCTTGCTTTTTCTCAGAAAGAGCCGTGGTGTGCGTTTTCGCCGGAAAACGCGTTTTCGGCCGAAAACGTGTACGTTTGCACTTCCCCGCCACAGGGAAGCTGCTAGCCGGGAATTCTCTGCCTGGTTCTACCCGCTGCCCGGAACGCTACGCAGGGCAAAAGCGGTTCTCCTCCTCCGTGCTTGCTTTTTCTCAGAAAGAGCCGTGGTGTGCGTTTTCGCCGGAAAACGCGTTTTCGGCCGAAAACGTGTACGTTTGCACTTCCCCGCCACAGGGAAGCTGCTAGCCGGGAATTCTCTGCCTGGTTCTACCCGCTGCCCGGAACGCTACGCAGGGCAAAAGCGGTTCTCGTCCTCCGTGCTTGCTTTTTCTCAGAAAGAGCCGTGGTGTGCGTTTTCGGCAGAAAACGCGTTTTCGGCCGAAAACGTGTACGTTTGCACTTCCCCGCCACAGGGAAGCTGCTAGCCGGGAATTCTCTGCCTGGTTCTACCCGCTGCCCGGAACGCTACGCAGGGCAAAAGCGGTTCTCGTCCTCCGTGCTTGCTTTTTCTCAGAAAGAGCCGTGCTGTGCCTTTTCGCCGGAAAGCGCGTTTTCGGCCGTAAACGTGTACGTTTGCACTTCCCCGCCACAGGGAAGCTGCTAGCCGGGAATTCTCTGCCTGGGTCTACCCGCTGCCCGGAACGCTACGCAGGGCAAAAGCGGTTCTCGTCCTCCGTGCTTGCTTTGTCTCAGAAAGAGCCGTGGTGTGCGTTTTCGCCGGAAAACGCGTTTTCGGCCAAAAACGTGTACGTTTGCACTTCCCCGCCACAGGGAAGCTGCTAGCCGGGAATTCTCTGCCTGGTTCTACCCGCTGCCCGGAACGCTACGCAGGGCAAAAGCTGTTCTCGTCCTCCGTGCTTGCTTTTTCTCAGAAAGAGCCGTGGTGTGCGTTTTCGCCGGAAAACGCGTTTTCGGCCGAAAACGTGTACGTTTGCACTTCCCCGCCACAGGGAAGCTGCTAGCCGGGAATTCTCTGCCTGGTTCTACGCGATGCCCGGAACGCTACGCAGGGCAAAAGCGGTTCTCGTCCTCCGTGCTTGCTTTTTCTCAGAAAGAGCCGTGGTGTGCGATTTCGCCGGAAAACGCGTTTTCGGCCGAAAACGTGTACGTTTGCACTTCCCCGCCACAGGGAAGCTGCTAGCCGGGAATTCTCTGCCTGGTTCTACCCGCTGCCCGGAACGCTACGCAGGGCAAAAGCGGTTCTCGTCCTCCGTGCTTGCTTTTTCTCAGAAAGAGCCGTGGTGTGCGTTTTCGCCGGAAAACGCGTTTTCGGCCGTAAACGTGTACGTTTGCACTTCCCCGCCACAGGGAAACTGCTAGCCGGGATTTCTCTGCCTGGTTCTACCCGCTGCCCGGAACGCTACGCAGGGCAAAAGCGGTTCTCGTCCTCCGTGCTTGCTTTTTCTCAGAAAGAGCCGTGGTGTGCGTTTTCGCCGGAAAACGTGTTTTCGGCCGAAAACGTGTACGTTTGCACTTCCCCGCCACAGGGAAGCTGCTAGCCGGGAATTCTCTGCCTGGTTCTACCCGCTGCCCGGAACGCTACGCAGGGCAAAAGCGGTTCTCGTCCTCCGTGCTTGCTTTTTCTCAGAAAGAGCCGTGGTGTGCGTTTTCGCCGGAAAACGCGTTTTCGGCCGAAAACGTGTACGTTTGCACTTCCCCGCCACAGGGAAGCTGCTAGCCGGGAATTCTCTGCCTGGTTCTACCCGCTGCCCGGAACGCTACGCAGGGCAAAAGCGGTTCTCGTCCTCCGTGCTTGCTTTTTCTCAGAAAGAGCCGTGGTGTGCCTTTTCGCCGGAAAGCGCGTTTTCGGCCGTAAACGTGTACGTTTGCACTTCCCCGCCACAGGGAAGCTGCTAGCCGGGAATTCTCTGCCTGGGTCTACCCGCTGCCCGGAACGCTACGCAGGGCAAAAGCGGTTCTCGTCCTCCGTGCTTGCTTTGTCTCAGATAGAGCCGTGGTGTGCGTTTTCGCCGGAAAACGCGTTTTCGGCCAAAAACGTGTACGTTTGCACTTCCCCGCCACAGGGAAGCTGCTAGCCGGGAATTCTCTGCCTGGTTCTACCCGCTGCCCGGAACGCTACGCAGGGCAAAAGCGGTTCTCGTCCTCCGTGCTTGCTTTTTCTCAGAAAGAGCCGTGGTGTGCGTTTTCGCCGGAAAACGCGTTTTCGGCCGAAAACGTGTACGTTTGCACTTCCCCGCCACAGGGAAGCTGCTAGCCGGGAATTCTCTGCCTGGTTCTACGCGATGCCCGGAACGCTACGCAGGGCAAAAGCTGTTCTCGTCCTCCGTGCTTGCTTTTTCTCAGAAAGAGCCGTGGTGTGCGATTTCGCCGGAAAACGCGTTTTCGGCCGAAAACGTGTACGTTTGCACTTCCCCGCCACAGGGAAGCTGCTAGCCGGGAATTCTCTGCCTGGGTCTACCCGCTGCCCGGAACGCTACGCAGGGCAAAAGCGGTTCTCGTCCTCCGTGCTTGCTTTTTCTCAGAAAGAGCCGTGGTGTGCGTTTTCGCCGGAAAACGCGTTTTCGGCCGTAAACGTGTACGTTTGCACTTCCCCGCCACAGGGAAACTGCTAGCCGGGATTTCTCTGCCTGGTTCTACCCGCTGCCCGGAACGCTACGCAGGGCAAAAGCGGTTCTCGTCCTCCGTGCTTGCTTTTTCTCAGAAAGAGCCGTGGTGTGCGTTTTCGCCGGAAAACGCGTTTTCGGCCGAAAACGTGTACGTTTGCACTTCCCCGCCACAGGGAAGCTGCTAGCCGGGAATTCTCTGCCTGGTTCTACCCGCTGCCCGGAACGCTACGCAGGGCAAAAGCGGTTCTCGTCCTCCGTGCTTGCTTTTTCTCAGAAAGAGCCGTGGTGTGCGTTTTCGCCGGAAAACGCGTTTTCGGCCGAAAACGTGTACGTTTGCACTTCCCCGCCACAGGGAAGCTGCTAGCCGGGAATTCTCTGCCTGGTTCTACCCGCTGCCCGGAACGCTACGCAGGGCAAAAGCGGTTCTCGTCCTCCGTGCTTGCTTTTTCTCAGAAAGAGCCGTGGTGTGCGTTTTCGCCGCAAAACGCGTTTTCGGCCGAAAACGTGTACGTTTGCACTTCCCCGCCACAGGGAAGCTGCTAGCCGGGAATTCTCTGCCTGGTTCTACCCGCTGCCCGGAACGCTACGCAGGGCAAAAGCGGTTCTCGTCCTCCGTGCTTGCTTTTTCTCAGAAAGAGCCGTGGTGTGCGTTTTCGCCGGAAAACGCGTTTTAGGCCGAAAACGTGTACGTTTGCACTTCCCCGCCACAGGGAAGCTGCTAGCCGGGAATTCTCTGCCTGGTTCTACCCGCTGCCCGGAACGCTACGCAGGGCAAAAGCGGTTCTCGTCCTCCGTGCTTGCTTTTTCTCAGAAAGAGCCGTGGTGTGCGTTTTCGCCGCAAAACGCGTTTTCGGCCGAAAACGTGTACGTTTGCACTTCCCCGCCACAGGGAAGCTGCTAGCCGGGAATTCTCTGCCTGGTTCTACCCGCTGCCCGGAACGCTACGCAGGGCAAAAGCGGTTCTCGTCCTCCGTGCTTGCTTTTTCTCAGAAAGAGCCGTGGTGTGCGTTTTCGCCGGAAAACGCGTTTTCGGCCGAAAACGTGTACGTTTGCACTTCCCCGCCACAGGGAAGCTGCTAGCCGGGAATTCTCTGCCTGGTTCTACCCGCTGCCCGGAACGCTACGCAGGGCAAAAGCGGTTCTCGTCCTCCGTGCTTGCTTTTTCTCAGAAAGAGCCGTGGTGTGCGTTTTCGCCGGAAAACGCGTTTTCGGCCGAAAACGTGTACGTTTGCACTTCCCCGCCACAGGGAAGCTGCTAGCCGGGAATTCTCTGCCTGGTTCTACCCGCTGCCCAGAACGCTACGCAGGGCAAAAGCGGTTCTCGTCCTCCGTGCTTGCTTTTTCTCAGAAAGAGCCGTGGTGTGCGTTTTCGCCGGAAAACGCGTTTTCGGCCGAAAACGTGTACGTTTGCACTTCCCCGCCACAGGGAAGCTGCTAGCCGGGAATTCTCTGCCTGGTTCTACCCGCTGCCCGGAACGCTACGCAGGGCAAAAGCGGTTCTCGTCCTCCGTGCTTGCTTTTTCTCAGAAAGAGCCGTGGTGTGCGTTTTCGCCGCAAAACGCGTTTTCGGCCGAAAACGCGTACGTTTGCACTTCCCCGCCACAGGGAAGCTGCTAGCCGGGAATTCTCTGCCTGGTTCTACCCGCTGCCCGGAACGCTACGCAGGGCAAAAGCGGTTCTCGTCCTCCGTGCTTGCTTTTTCTCAGAAAGAGCCGTGGTGTGCGATTTCGCCGGAAAACGCGTTTTCGGCCGAAAACGTGTACGTTTGCACTTCCCCGCCACAGGGAAGCTGCTAGCCGGGAATTCTCTGCCTGGTTCTACCCGCTGCCTGGAACGCTACGCAGGGCAAAAGCGGTTCTCGTCCTCCGTGCTTGCTTTTTCTCAGAAAGAGCCGTGGTGTGCGTTTTCGCCGGAAAACGCGTTTTCGGCCAAAAACGTGTACGTTTGCACTTCCCCGCCACAGGGAAGCTGCTAGCCGGGAATTCTCTGCCTGGTTCTACCCGCTGCCCGGAACGCTACGCAGGGCAAAAGCGGTTCTCGTCCTCCGTGCTTGCTTTTTCTCAGAAAGAGCCGTGGTGTGCGTTTTCGCCGGAAAACGCGTTTTCGGCCGAAAACGTGTACGTTTGCACTTCCCCGCCACAGGGAAGCTGCTAGCCGGGAATTCTCTGCCTGGGTCTACCCGCTGCACGGAACGCTAGGCAGGGCAAAAGCGGTTCTCGTCCTCCGTGCTTGCTTTTTCTCAGAAAGAGCCGTGGTGTGCGTTTTCGCCGCAAAACGCGTTTTCGGCCGAAAACGTGTACGTTTGCACTTACCCGCCACAGGGAAGCTGCTAGCCGGGAATTCTCTGCCTGGTTCTACCCGCTGCCCGGAACGCTACGCAGGGCAAAAGCGGTTCTCCTCCTCCGTGCTTGCTTTTTCTCAGAAAGAGCCGTGGTGTGCGTTTTCGCCGGAAAACGCGTTTTCGGCCGAAAACGTGTACGTTTGCACTTCCCCGCCACAGGGAAGCTGCTAGCCGGGAATTCTCTGCCTGGTTCTACCCGCTGCCCGGAACGCTACGCAGAGCAAAAGCGGTTCTCGTCCTCCGTGCTTGCTTTTTCTCAGAAAGAGCCGTGGTGTGCGTTTTCGCCGGAAAACGCGTTTTCGGCCGAAAACGTGTACGTTTGCACTTCCCCGCCACAGGGAAGCTGCTAGCCGGGAATTCTCTGCCTGGTTCTACCCGCTGCCCGGAACGCTACGCAGGGCAAAAGCGGTTCTCGTCCTCCGTGCTTGCTTTTTCTCAGAAAGAGCCGTGGTGTGCGTTTTCGCCGGAAAACGCGTTTTCGGCCGAAAACGTGTACGTTTGCACTTCCCCGCCACAGGGAAGCTGCTAGCCGGGAATTCTCTACCTGGTTCTACCCGCTGCCCGGAACGCTACACAGGGCAAAAGCGGTTCTCGTCCTCCGTGCTTGCTTTTTCTCAGAAAGAGCCGTGGTGTGCGATTTCGCCGGAAAACGCGTTTTCGGCCGAAAACGTGTACGTTTGCACTTCCCCGCCACAGGGAAGCTGCTAGCCGGGAATTCTCTGCCTGGTTCTACCCGGTGCCCGGAACGCTACGCAGGGCAAAAGCGGTTCTCGTCCTCCGTGCTTGCTTTTTCTCAGAAAGAGCCGTGGTGTGCGTTTTCGCCGGAAAACGAGTTTTCGGCAGAAAACGTTTATGTTTGCACTTCCCCGCCACAGGGAAGCTGCTAGCCGGGAATTCTCTGCCTGGTTCTACCCGCTGCCCGGAACGCTACGCAGGGCAAAAGCGGTTCTCGTCCTCCGTGCTTGCTTTTTCTCAGAAAGAGCCGTGGTGTGCGTTTTCGCCGGAAAACGCGTTTTCGGCCGAAAACGTGTACGTTTGCACTTCCCCGACACAGGGAAGCTGCTAGCCGGGAATTCTCTGCCTGGTTCTACCCGCTGCCCGGAACGCTACGCAGGGCAAAAGCGGTTCTCGTCCTCCGTGCTTGCTTTTTCTCAGAAAGAGCCGTGGTGTGCGTTTTCGGCGGAAAACGCGTTTTCTTCCGAAAACGTGTACGTTTGCACTTCCCCGCCACAGGGAAGCTGCTAGCCGGGAATTCTCTGCCTGGTTCTACCCGCTGCCCGGAACGCTACGCAGGGCAAAAGCGGTTCTTGTCCTCCGTGCTTGCTTTTTCTCAGACAGAGCCGTGGTGTGCGATTTCGCCGGAAAACGCGTTTTCGGCCGAAAACGTGTACGTTTGCACTTCCCCGCCACAGGGAAGCTGCTAGCCGGGAATTCTCTGCCTGGTTCTACCCGCTGCCCGGAACGCTACGCAGGGCAAAAGCGGTTCTCGTCCTCCGTGCTTGCTTTTTCTCAGAAAGAGCCGTGGTGTGCGTTTTCGCCGGAAAACGCGTTTTCGGCCGAAAACGTGTACGTTTGCACTTCCCCGCCACAGGGAAGCTGCTAGCCGGGAATTCTCTGCCTGGTTCTACCCGCTGCCCGGAACGCTACGCAGGGCAAAAGCGGTTCTCGTCCTCCGTGCTTGCTTTTTCTCAGAAAGAGCCGTGGTGTGCGTTTTCGCCGGAAAACGCGTTTTCGGCCGAAAACGTGTACGTTTGCACTTCCCCGCCACAGGGAAGCTGCTAGCCGGGAATTCTCTGCCTGGTTCTACCCGCTGCCCGGAACGCTAGGCAGGGCAAAAGCGGTTCTCGTCCTCCGTGCTTGCTTTTTCTCAGAAAGAGCCGTGGTGTGCCTTTTCGCCGGAAAACGCGTTTTCGGCCGAAAACGTGTACGTTTGCACTTCCCCGCCACAGGGAAGCTGCTAGCCGGGAATTCTCTGCCTGGTTCTACCCGCTGCCCGGAACGCTACGCAGGGCAAAAGCGGTTCTCGTCCTCCGTGCTTGCTTTTTCTCAGAAAGAGCCGTGGTGTGCGTTTTCGCCGGAAAACGCGTTTTCGGCCGAAAACGTGTACGTTTGCACTTCCCCGCCACAGGGAAGCTGCTAGCCGGGAATTCTCTGCCTGGTTCTACCCGCTGCCCGGAACGCTACGCAGCGCAAAAGCGGTTCTCGTCCTCCGTGCTTGCTTTTTCTCAGAAAGAGCCGTGGTGTGCGATTTCGCCGGAAAACGCGTTTTCGGCCGAAAACGTGTACGTTTGCACTTCCCCGCCACAGGGAAGCTGCTAGCCGGGAATTCTCTGCCTGGTTCTACCCGCTGCCCGGAACGCTACGCAGGGCAAAAGCGGTTCTCGTCCTCCGTGCTTGCTTTTTCTCAGAAAGAGCCGTGGTGTGCGATTTCGCCGGAAAACGCGTTTTCGGCCGAAAACGTGTACGTTTGCACTTCCCCGCCACAGGGAAGCTGCTAGCCGGGAATTCTCTGCCTGGTTCTACCCGCTGCCCGGAACGCTACGCAGGGCAAAAGCGGTTCTCCTCCTCCGTGCTTGCTTTTTCTCAGAAAGAGCCGTGGTGTGCGATTTCGCCGGAAAACGCGTTTTCGGCCGAAAACGTGTACGTTTGCACTTCCCCGCCACAGGGAAGCTGCTAGCCGGGAATTCTCTGCCTGGTTCTACCCGCTGCCCGGAACGCTACGCAGGGCAAAAGCGGTTCTCGTCCTCCGTGCTTGCTTTTTCTCAGAAAGAGCCGTGGTGTGCGATTTCGCCGGAAAACGCGTTTTCGGCCGAAAACGTGTACGTTTGCACTTCCCCGCCACAGGGAAACTGCTAGCCGGGAATTCTCTGCCTGGTTCTACCCGCTGCCCGGAACGCTACGCAGGGCAAAAGCGGTTCTCGTCCTCCGTGCTTGCTTTTTCTCAGAAAGAGCCGTGGTGTGCGATTTCGCTGGAAAACGCGTTTTCGGCCGAAAACGTGTACGTTTGCACTTCCCCGCCACAGGGAAGCTGCTAGCCGGGAATTCTCTGCCTGGTTCTACCCGCTGCCCGGAACGCTACGCAGGGCAAAAGCGGTTCTCGTCCTCCGTGCTTGCTTTTTCTCAGAAAGAGCCGTGGTGTGCGTTTTCGCCGGAAAACGCGTTTTCGGCCGAAAACGTGTGCGTTTGCACTTCCCCGCCACAGGGAAGCTGCTAGCCGGGATTTCTCTGCCTGGTTCTACCCGCTGCCCGGAATGCTACGCAGGGCAAAAGCGGTTCTCGTCCTCCGTGCTTGCTTTTTCTCAGAAAGAGCCGTGATGTGCGTTTTCACCGGAAAACGCGTTTTCGGCCGAAAACGTGTACGTTTGCACTTCCCCGCCACAGGGAAGCTGCTAGCCGGGAATTCTCTGCCTGGGTCTACCCGCTGCCCGGAACGCTACGCAGGGCAAAAGCGGTTCTCGTCCTCCGTGCTTGCTTTTTCTCAGAAAGAGCCGTGGTGTGCGTTTTCGCCGGAAAACGCGTTTTCGGCCGAAAACGTGTACATTTGCACTTCCCCGCCACAGGGAAGCTGCTAGCCGGGAATTCTCTGCCTGGTTCTACCCGCTGCCCGGAACGCTACGCAGGGCAAAAGCGGTTCTCGTCCTCCGTGCTTGCTTTTTCTCAGAAAGAGCCGTGGTGTGCGTTTTCGCCGGAAAACGCGTTTTCGGCCGAAAACGTGTACGTTTGCACTTCCCCGCCACAGGGAAGCTGCTAGCCGGGAATTCTCTGCCTGGTTCTACCCGCTGCCCGGAACGCTACGCAGGGCAAAAGCGGTTCTCGTCCTCCGTGCTTGCTTTTTCTCAGAAAGAGCCGTGGTGTGCGTTTTCGCCGCAAAACGCGTTTTCGGCCGAAAACGTGTACGTTTGCACTTCCCCGCCACAGGGAAGCTGCTAGCCGGGAATTCTCTGCCTGGTTCTACCCGCTGCCCGGAACGCTACGCAGGGCAAAAGCGGTTCTCGTCCTCCGTGCTTGCTTTTTCTCAGAAAGAGCCGTGGTGTGCGTTTTCGCCGGAAAACGCGTTTTCGGCTGAAAACGTGTACGTTTGCACTTCCCCGCCACAGGGAAGCTGCTAGCCGGGAATTCTCTGCCTGGTTCTACCCGCTGCCCGGAACGCTACGCAGGGCAAAAGCGGTTCTCGTCCTCCGTGCTTGCTTTTTCTCAGACAGAGCCGTGGTGTGCGATTTCGCCGGAAAACGCGTTTTCGGCCGAAAACGTGTACGTTTGCACTTCCCCGCCACAGGGAAGCTGCTAGCCGGGAATTCTCTGCCTGGTTCTACCCGCTGCCCGGAACGCTACGCAGGGCAAAAGCGGTTCTCCTCCTCCGTGCTTGCTTTTTCTCAGACAGAGCCGTGGTGTGCGATTTCGCCGGAAAACGCGTTTTCGGCCGAAAACGTGTACGTTTGCACTTCCCCGCCACAGGGAAGCTGCTAGCCGGGAATTCTCTGCCTGGTTCTACCCGCTGCCCGGAACGCTACGCAGGGCAAAAGCGGTTCTCGTCCTCCGTGCTTGCTTTTTCTCAGAAAGAGCCGTGGTGTGCGTTTTCGCCGGAAAACGCGTTTTCGGCCGAAAACGTGTACGTTTGCACTTCCCCGCCACAGGGAAGCTGCTAGCCGGGAATTCTCTGCCTGGTTCTACCCGCTGCCCGGAACGCTACGCAGGGCAAAAGCGGTTCTCGTCCTCCGTGCTTGCTTTTTCTCAGAAAGAGCCGTGGTGTGCGTTTTCGCCGGAAAACGCGTTTTCGGCCGAAAACGTGTACGTTTGCACTTCCCCGCCACAGGGAAGCTGCTAGCCGGGAATTCTCTGCCTGGTTCTACCCGCTGCCCGGAACGCTACGCAGGGCAAAAGCGGTTCTCGTCCTCCGTGCTTGCTTTTTCTCAGAAAGAGCCGTGGTGTGCGTTTTCGCCGGAAAACGCGTTTTCGGCCGTAAACGTGTACGTTTGCACTTCCCCGCCACAGGGAAGCTGCTAGCCGGGAATTCTCTGCCTGGTTCTACCCGCTGCCCGGAACGCTACGCAGGGCAAAAGCGGTTCTCGTCCTCCGTGCTTGCTTTTTCTCAGAAAGAGCCGTGGTGTGCGTTTTCGCCGGAAAACGCGTTTTCGGCCGAAAACGTGTACGTTTGCACTTCCCCGCCACAGGGAAGCTGCTAGCCGGGAATTCTCTGCCTGGTTCTACCCGCTGCCCGGAACGCTACGCAGGGCAAAAGCGGTTCTCGTCCTCCGTGCTTGCTTTTTCTCAGAAAGAGCCGTGGTGTGCGTTTTCGGCGGAAAACGCGTTTTCTTCCGAAAACGTGTACGTTTGCACTTCCCCGCCACAGGGAAGCTGCTAGCCGGGAATTCTCTGCCTGGTTCTACCCGCTGCCCGGAACGCTACGCAGGGCAAAAGCGGTTCTCGTCCTCCGTGCTTGCTTTTTCTCAGAAAGAGCCGTGGTGTGCGATTTCGCTGCAAAACGCGTTTTCGGCCGAAAACGTGTACGTTTGCACTTCCCCGCCACAGGGAAGCTGCTAGCCGGGAATTCTCTGCCTGGTTCTACCCGCTGCCCGGAACGCTACGCAGGGCAAAAGCGGTTCTCGTCCTCCGTGCTTGCTTTTTCTCAGAAAGAGCCGTGGTGTGCGTTTTCGCCGGAAAACGCGTTTTCGGCCGAAAACGTGTACGTTTGCACTTCCCCGCCACAGGGAAGCTGCTAGCCGGGAATTCTCTGCCTGGTTCTACCCGCTGCCCGGAACGCTACGCAGGGCAAAAGCGGTTCTCGTCCTCCGTGCTTGCTTTTTCTCAGAAAGAGCCGTGGTGTGCGTTTTCGCCGGAAAACGCGTTTTCGGCCGAAAACGTGTACGTTTGCACTTCCCCGCCACAGGGAAGCTGCTAGGCGGGAATTCTCTGCCTGGTTCTACCCGCTGCCCGGAACGCTACGCAGGGCAAAAGCGGTTCTCGTCCTCCGTGCTTGCTTTTTCTCAGAAAGAGCCGTGGTGTGCGTTTTCGCCGGAAAACGCGTTTTCGGCCGAAAACGTGTACGTTTGCACTTCCCCGCCACAGGGAAGCTGCTAGCCGGGAATTCTCTGCCTGGTTCTACCCGCTGCCCGGAACGCTACGCAGGGCAAAAGCGGTTCTCGTCCTCCGTGCTTGCTTTTTCTCAGAAAGAGCCGTGGTGTGCGTTTTCGGCGGAAAACGCGTTTTCTTCCGAAAAAGTGTACGTTTGCACTTCCCCGCCACAGGGAAGCTGCTAGCCGGGAATTCTCTGCCTGGTTCTACCCGCTGCCCGGAACGCTACGCAGGGCAAAAGCGGTTCTCGTCCTCCGTGCTTGCTTTTTCTCAGAAAGAGCCGTGGTGTGCGTTTTCGCCGGAAAACGCGTTTTCGGCCGAAAACGTGTACGTTTGCACTTCCCCGCCACAGGGAAGCTGCTAGCCGGGAATTCTCTGCCTGGTTCTACCCGCTGCCCGGAACGCTACGCAGGGCAAAAGCGGTTCTCGTCCTCCGTGCTTGCTTTTTCTCAGAAAGAGCCGTGGTGTGCGTTTTCGCCGGAAAACGCGTTTTCGGCCGAAAACGTGTACGTTTGCACTTCCCCGCCACAGGGAAGCTGCTAGCCGGGAATTCTCTGCCTGGTTCTACCCGCTGCCCGGAACGCTACGCAGGGCAAAAGCGGTTCTCGTCCTCCGTGCTTGCTTTTTCTCAGAAAGAGCCGTGGTGTGCGATTTCGACGGAAAACGCATTTTCGGCCGAAAACGTGTATGTTTGCACTTCCACGCCTCAGGGAAGCTGCTAGCCGGGAATTCTCTGCCTGGTTCTACCCGCTGCCCGGAACGCTACGCAGGGCAAAAGCGGTTCTCGTCCTCCGTGCTTGCTTTTTCTCAGAAAGAGCCGTGGTGTGCGTTTTCGCCGGAAAACGCGTTTTCGGCCGAAAACGTGTACGTTTGCACTTCCCCGCCACAGGGAAGCTGCTAGCCGGGAATTCTCTGCCTGGTTCTACCCGCTGCCCGGAACGCTACGCAGGGCAAAAGCGGTTCTCGTCCTCCGTGCTTGCTTTTTCTCAGAAAGAGCCGTGGTGTGCGTTTTCGGCGGAAAACGCGTTTTCGGCCGAAAACGTGTACGTTTGCACTTCCCCGCCACAGGGAAGCTGCTAGCCGGGAATTCTCTGCCTGGTTCTACCCGCTGCCCGGAACGCTACGCAGGGCAAAAGCGGTTCTCGTCCTCCGTGCTTGCTTTTTCTCAGAAAGAGCCGTGGTGTGCGTTTTCGCCGGAAAACGCGTTTTCGGCCGAAAACGTGTACGTTTGCACTTCCCCGCCACAGGGAAGCTGCTAGCCGGGAATTCTCTGCCTGGTTCTACCCGCTGCCCGGAACGCTACGCAGGGCAAAAGCGGTTCTCGTCCTCCGTGCTTGCTTTTTCTCAGAAAGAGCCGTGGTGTGCGTTTTCGCCGGAAAACGTGTTTTCGGCCGAAAACGTGTACGTTTGCACTTCCCCGCCACAGGGAAGCTGCTAGCCGGGAATTCTCTGCCTGGTTCTACCCGCTGCCCGGAACGCTACGCAGGGCAAAAGCGGTTCTCGTCCTCCGTGCTTGCTTTTTCTCAGAAAGAGCCGTAGTGTGCGATTTCGCCGCAAAACGCGTTTTCGGCCGAAAACGTGTACGTTTGCACTTCCCCGCCACAGGGAAGCTGCTAGCCGGGAATTCTCTGCCTGGTTCTACCCGCTGCCGGAACGCTACGCAGGGCAAAAGCGGTTCTCGTCCTCCGTGCTTGCTTTTTCTCAGAAAGAGCCGTGGTGTGCGTTTTCGCCGGAAAACGCGTTTTCGGCCGAAAACGTGTACGTTTGCACTTCCCCGCCACAGGGAAGCTGCTAGCCGGGAATTCTCTGCCTGGTTCTACCCGCTGCCCGGAACGCTACGCAGGGCAAAAGCGGTTCTCGTCCTCCGTGCTTGCTTTTTCTCAGAAAGAGCCGTGGTGTGCGATTTCGCCGGAAAACGCGTTTTTGGCCGAAAACGTGTACGTTTGCACTTCCCCGCCACAGGGAAGCTGCTAGCCGGGAATTCTCTGCCTGGTTCTACCCGCTGCCCGGAACGCTACGCAGGGCAAAAGCGGTTCTCGTCCTCCGTGCTTGCTTTTTCTCAGACAGAGCCGTGGTGTGCGATTTCGCCGGAAAACGCGTTTTCGGCCGAAAACGTGTACGTTTGCACTTCCCCGCCACAGGGAAGCTGCTAGCCGGGAATTCTCTGCCTGGTTCTACCCGCTGCCCGGAACGCTACGCAGGGCAAAAGCGGTTCTCGTCCTCCGTGCTTGCTTTTTCTCAGAAAGAGCCGTGGTGTGCGTTTTCGCCGGAAAACGCGTTTTCGGCCGAAAACGTGTACGTTTGCACTTCCCCGCCACAGGGAAGCTGCTAGCCGGGAATTCTCTGCCTGGTTCTACCCGCTGCCCGGAACGCTACGCAGGGCAAAAGCGGTTCTCGTCCTCCGTGCTTGCTTTTTCTCAGAAAGAGCCGTGGTGTGCGATTTCGCCGCAAAACGCGTTTTCGGCCGAAAACGTGTACGTTTGCACTTCCCCGCCACAGGGAAGCTGCTAGCCGGGAATTCTCTGCCTGGTTCTACCCGCTGCCCGGAACGCTACGCAGGGCAAAAGCGGTTCTCGTCCTCCGTGCTTGCTTTTTCTCAGAAAGAGCCGTGGTGTGCGTTTTCGCCGGAAAACGCGTTTTCGGCCGAAAACGTGTACGTTTGCACTTCCCCGCCACAGGGAAGCTGCTAGCCGGGAATTCTCTGCCTGGTTCTACCCGCTGCCCGGAACGCTACGCAGGGCAAAAGCGGTTCTCGTCCTCCGTGCTTGCTTTTTCTCAGAAAGAGCCGTGGTGTGCGTTTTCGCCGGAAAACGCGTTTTCGGCCGAAAACGTGTACGTTTGCACTTCCCCGCCACAGGGAAGCTGCTAGCCGGGAATTCTCTGCCTGGTTCTACCCGCTGCCCGGAACGCTAGGCAGGGCAAAAGCGGTTCTCGTCCTCCGTGCTTGCTTTTTCTCAGAAAGAGCCGTGGTGTGCGATTTCGACGGAAAACGCATTTTCGGCCGAAAACGTGTATGTTTGCACTTCCACGCCTCAGGGAAGCTGCTAGCCGGGAATTCTCTGCCTGGTTCTACCCGCTGCCCGGAACGCTACGCAGGGCAAAAGCGGTTCTCGTCCTCCGTGCTTGCTTTTTCTCAGAAAGAGCCGTGGTGTGCGTTTTCGCCGGAAAACGCGTTTTCGGCCGAAAACGTGTACGTTTGCACTTCCCCGCCACAGGGAAGCTGCTAGCCGGGAATTCTCTGCCTGGTTCTACCCGCTGCCCGGAACGCTACGCAGGGCAAAAGCGGTTCTCGTCCTCCGTGCTTGCTTTTTCTCAGAAAGAGCCGTGGTGTGCGTTTTCGGCGGAAAACGCGTTTTCGGCCGAAAACGTGTACGTTTGCACTTCCCCGCCACAGGGAAGCTGCTAGCCGGGAATTCTCTGCCTGGTTCTACCCGCTGCCCGGAACGCTACGCAGGGCAAAAGCGGTTCTCGTCCTCCGTGCTTGCTTTTTCTCAGAAAGAGCCGTGGTGTGCGTTTTCGCCGGAAAACGCGTTTTCGGCCGAAAACGTGTACGTTTGCACTTCCCCGCCACAGGGAAGCTGCTAGCCGGGAATTCTCTGCCTGGTTCTACCCGCTGCCCGGAACGCTACGCAGGGCAAAAGCGGTTCTCGTCCTCCGTGCTTGCTTTTTCTCAGAAAGAGCCGTGGTGTGCGTTTTCGCCGGAAAACGTGTTTTCGGCCGAAAACGTGTACGTTTGCACTTCCCCGCCACAGGGAAGCTGCTAGCCGGGAATTCTCTGCCTGGTTCTACCCGCTGCCCGGAACGCTACGCAGGGCAAAAGCGGTTCTCGTCCTCCGTGCTTGCTTTTTCTCAGAAAGAGCCGTGGTGTGCGATTTCGCCGGAAAACGCGTTTTTGGCCGAAAACGTGTACGTTTGCACTTCCCCGCCACAGGGAAGCTGCTAGCCGGGAATTCTCTGCCTGGTTCTACCCGCTGCCCGGAACGCTACGCAGGGCAAAAGCGGTTCTCGTCCTCCGTGCTTGCTTTTTCTCAGAAAGAGCCGTGGTGTGCGTTTTCGCCGGAAAACGCGTTTTCGGCCGAAAACGTGTACGTTTGCACTTCCCCGCCACAGGGAAGCTGCTAGCCGGGAATTCTCTGCCTGGGTCTACCCGCTGCCCGGAACGCTACGCAGGGCAAAAGCGGTTCTCGTCCTCCGTGCTTGCTTTTTCTCAGAAAGAGCCGTGGTGTGCGTTTTCGCCGGAAAACGCGTTTTCGGCCGAAAACGTGTACGTTTGCACTTCCCCGCCACAGGGAAGCTGCTAGCCGTGAATTCTCTGCCTGGTTCTACCCGCTGCCCGGATCGCTAAGCAGGGCAAAAGCGGTTCTCGTCCTCCGTGCTTGCTTTTTCTCAGAAAGAGCCGTGGTGTGCGTTTTCGCAGGAAAACGCGTTTTCGGCCGAAAACGTGTACGTTTGCACTTCCCCGCCACAGGGAAGCTGCTAGCCGGGAATTCTCTGCCTGGTTCTACCCGCTGCCCGGAACGCTACGCAGGGCAAAAGCGGTTCTCGTCCTCCGTGCTTGCTTTTTCTCAGAAAGAGCCGTGGTGTGCGTTTTAGCCGGAAAACGCGTTTTCGGCCGAAAACGTGTACGTTTGCACTTCCCCGCCACAGGGAAGCTGCTAGCCGGGAATTCTCTGCCTGGTTCTACCCGCTGCCCGGAACGCTACGCAGGGCAAAAGCGGTTCTCGTCCTCCGTGCTTGCTTTTTCTCAGAAAGAGCCGTGGTGTGCGTTTTCGCCGGAAAACGCGTTTTCGGCCGAAAACGTGTACGTTTGCACTTCCCCGCCACAGGGAAGCTGCTAGCCGGGAATTCTCTGCCTGGTTCTACCCGCTGCCCGGAAAGCTACGCAGGGCAAAAGCGGTTCTCGTCCTCCGTGCTTGCTTTTTCTCAGAAAGAGCCGTGGTGTGCGTTTTCGCCGGAAAACGCGTTTTCGGCCGAAAACGTGTACGTTTGCACTTCCCCGCCACAGGGAAGCTGCTAGCCGGGAATTCTCTGCCTGGTTCTACCCTCTGCCCGGAACGCTACGCAGGGCAAAAGCGGTTCTCGTCCTCCTTGCTTGTTTTTTCTCAGAAAGAGCCGTGGTGTGCATTTTCGCCGGAAAACGCGTTTTCGGCCGAAAACTTGTACGTTTGCACTTCCCCGCCACAGGGAAGCTGCTAGCCGGGAATTCTCTGCCTGGGTCTACCCGCTGCCCGGAACGCTACGCAGGGCAAAAGCGGTTCTCGTCCTCCGTGCTTGCTTTTTCTCAGAAAGAGCCGTGGTGTGCGTTTTAGCCGGAAAACGCGTTTTCGGCCGAAAACGTGTACGTTTGCACTTCCCCGCCACAGGGAAGCTGCTAGCCGGGAATTCTCTGCCTGGTTCTACCCGCTGCCCGGAACGCTACGCAGGGCAAAAGCGGTTCTCGTCCTCCGTGCTTGCTTTTTCTCAGAAAGAGCCGTGGTGTGCGATTTCGCCGGAAAACGCGTTTTCGGCCGAAAACGTGTACGTTTGCACTTCCCCGCCACAGGGAAGCTGCTAGCCGGGAATTCTCTGCCTGGGTCTACCCGCTGCCCGGAACGCTACGCAGGGCAAAAGCGGTTCTCGTCCTCCGTGCTTGCTTTTTCTCAGAAAGAGCCGTGGTGTGCGTTTTCGCCGGAAAACACGTTTTCGGCCGAAAACGTGTACGTTTGCACTTCCCCGCCACAGGGAAGCTGCTAGCCGGGAATTCTCTGCCTGGTTCTACCCGCTGCCCGGAACGCTACGCAGGGCAAAAGCGGTTCTCGTCCTCCGTGCTTGCTTTTTCTCAGAAAGAGCCGTGGTGTGCGTTTTCGCCGGAAAACGCGTTTTCGGCCGAAAACTTGTACGTTTGCACTTCCCCGCCACAGGGAAGCTGCTAGCCGGGAATTCTCTGCCTGGTTCTACCCGCTGCCCGGAACGCTACGCAGGGCAAAAGCGGTTCTCGTCCTCCGTGCTTGCTTTTTCTCAGAAAGAGCCGTGGTGTGCGTTTTAGCCGGAAAACGCGTTTTCGGCCGAAAACGTGTACGTTTGCACTTCCCCGCCACAGGGAAGCTGCTAGCCGGGAATTCTCTGCCTGGTTCTACCCGCTGCCCGGAACGCTACGCAGGGCAAAAGCGGTTCTCGTCCTCCGTGCTTGCTTTTTCTCAGAAAGAGCCGTGGTGTGCGATTTCGCCGGAAAACGCGTTTTCGGCCGAAAACGTGTACGTTTGCACTTCCCCGCCACAGGGAAGCTGCTAGCCGGGAATTCTCTGCCTGGTTCTACCCGCTGCCCGGAACGCTACGCAGGGCAAAAGCGGTTCTCGTCCTCCGTGCTTGCTTTTTCTCAGAAAGAGCCGTGGTGTGCGATTTCGCCGGAAAACGCGTTTTCGGCCGAAAACGTGTACGTTTGCACTTCCCCGCCACAGGGAAGCTGCTAGCCGGGAATTCTCTGCCTGGGTCTACCCGCTGCCCGGAACGCTACGCAGGGCAAAAGCGGTTCTCGTCCTCCGTGCTTGCTTTTTCTCACAAAGAGCCGTGGTGTGCGTTTTCGCCGGAAAACGCGTTTTCGGCCGAAAACGTGTACGTTTGCACTTCCCCGCCACAGGGAAGCTGCTAGCCGGGAATTCTCTGCCTGGTTCTACCCGCTGCCCGGAACGCTACGCAGGGCAAAAGCGGTTCTCGTCCTCCGTGCCTGCTTTTTCTCAGAAAGAGCCGTGGTGTGCCTTTTCGCCGGAAAACGCGTTTTCGGCCGAAAATGTGTACGTTTGCACTTCCTCGCCACAGGGAAGCTGCTAGCCGGGAATTCTCTGCCTGGTTCTACCCGCTGCCCGGAACGCTACGCAGGGCAAAAGCGGTTCTCGTCCTCCGTGCTTGCTTTTTCTCAGACAGAGCCGTGGTGTGCGATTTCGCCGGAAAACGCGTTTTCGGCCGAAAACGTGTACGTTTGCACTTCCCCGCCACAGGGAAGCTGCTAGCCGGGAATTCTCTGCCTGGTTCTACCCGCTGCCCGGAACGCTACGCAGGGCAAAAGCGGTTCTCGTCCTCCGTGCTTGCTTTTTCTCAGAAAGAGCCGTGGTGTGCGTTTTCGCCGGAAAACGCGTTTTCGGCCGAAAACGTGTACGTTTGCACTTCCCCGCCACAGGGAAGCTGCTAGCCGGGAATTCTCTGCCTGGGTCTACCCGCTGCCCGGAACGCTACGCAGGGCAAAAGCGGTTCTCGTCCTCCGTGCTTGCTTTTTCTCAGAAAGAGCCGTGGTGTGCGTTTTCGCCGGAAAACGCGTTTTCGGCCGAAAACGTGTACGTTTGCACTTCCCCGCCACAGGGAAGCTGCTAGCCGGGAATTCTCTGCCTGGTTCTACCCGCTGCCCGGAACGCTACGCAGGGCAAAAGCGGTTCTCGTCCTCCGTGCTTGCTTTTTCTCAGAAAGAGCCGTGGTGTGCGTTTTCGCCGGAAAACGCGTTTTCGGCCGAAAACGTGTACGTTTGCACTTCCCCGCCACAGCTAAGCTGCTAGCCGGGAATTCTCTGCCTGGGTCTACCCGCTGCCCGGAACGCTACGCAGGGCAAAAGCGGTTCTCGTCCTCCGTGCTTGCTTTTTCTCAGAAAGAGCCGTGGTGTGCGTTTTCGCCGGAAAACGCGTTTTCGGCCGAAAACGTGTACGTTTGCACTTCCCCGCCACAGGGAAGCTGCTAGCCGGGAATTCTCTGCCTGGTTCTACCCGCTGCCCGGAACGCTACGCAGGGCAAAAGCGGTTCTCGTCCTCCGTGCTTGCTTTTTCTCAGAAAGCGCCGTGGTGTGCGTTTTAGCCGGAAAACGCGTTTTCGGCCGAAAACGTGTACGTTTGCACTTCCCCGCCACAGGGAAGCTGCTAGCCGGGAATTCTCTGCCTGGTTCTACCCGCTGCCCGGAACGCTACGCAGGGCAAAAGCGGTTCTCGTCCTCCGTGCTTGCTTTTTCTCAGAAAGAGCCGTGGTGTGCGATTTCGCCGGAAAACGCGTTTTCGGCCGAAAACGTGTACGTTTGCACTTCCCCGCCACAGGGAAGCTGCTAGCCGGGAATTCTCTGCCTGGTTCTACCCGCTGCCCGGAACGCTACGCAGGGCAAAAGCGGTTCTCGTCCTCCGTGCTTGCTTTTTCTCAGAAAGAGCCGTGGTGTGCGTTTTAGCCGGAAAACGCGTTTTCGGCCAAAAACGTGTACGTTTGCACTTCCCCGCCACAGGGAAGCTGCTAGCCGGGAATTCTCTGCCTGGTTCTACCCGCTGCCCGGAACGCTACGCAGGGCAAAAGCGGTTCTCGTCCTCCGTGCTTGCTTTTTCTCAGAAAGAGCCGTGGTGTGCGTTTTCGCCGGAAAACGCGTTTTCGGCCGAAAACGTGTACGTTTGCACTTCCCCGCCACAGGGAAGCTGCTAGCCGGGAATTCTCTGCCTGGTTCTACCCGCTGCCCGGAACGCTACGCAGGGCAAAAGCGGTTCTCGTCCTCCGTGCTTGCTTTTTCTCAGAAAGAGCCGTGGTGTGCGTTTTCGCCGGAAAACGCGTTTTCGGCCGAAAACGTGTACGTTTGCACTTCCCCGCCACAGGGAAGCTGCTAGCCGGGAATTCTCTGCCTGGTTCTACCCGCTGCCCGGAACGCTACGCAGGGCAAAAGCGGTTCTCGTCCTCCGTGCTTGCTTTTTCTCAGAAAGAGCCGTGGTGTGCGTTTTCGCCGGAAAACGCGTTTTCGGCCGAAATCGTGTACGTTTGCACTTCCCCGCCACAGGGAAGCTGCTAGCCGGGAATTCTCTGCCTGGTTCTACCCGCTGCCCGGAACGCTACGCAGGGCAAAAGCGGTTCTCGTCCTCCGTGCTTGCTTTTTCTCAGAAAGAGCCGTGGTGTGCGTTTTCGCCGGAAAACGCGTTTTCGGACGAAAACGTGTACGTTTGCACTTCCTCGCCACAGGGAAGCTGCTAGCCAGGAATTCTCTGCCTGGTTCTACCCGCTGCCCGGAACGCTACGCAGGGCAAAAGCGGTTCTCGTCCTCCGTGCTTGCTTTTTCTCAGAAAGAGCCGTGGTGTGCGTTTTCGCCGGAAAACGCGTTTTCGGCCGAAAACGTGTACGTTTGCACTTCCCCGCCACAGGGAAGCTGCTAGCCGGGAATTCTCTGCCTGGTTCTACCCGCTGCCCGGAACGCTACGCAGGGTAAAAGCGGTTCTCGTCCTCCGTGCTTGCTTTTTCTCAGACAGAGCCGTGGTGTGCGTTTTCGCCGGAAAACGCGTTTTCGGCCGAAAACGTGTACGTTTGCACTTCCCCGCCACAGGGAAGCTGCTAGCCGGGAATTCTCTGCCTGGTTCTACCCGCTGCCCGGAACGCTACGCAGGGCAAAAGCGGTTCTCGTCCTCCGTGCTTGCTTTTTCTCAGAAAGAGCCGTGGTGTGCGATTTCGCCGGAAAACGCGTTTTCGGCCGAAAACGTGTACGTTTGCACTTCCCCGCCACAGGGAAGCTGCTAGCCGGGAATTCTCTGCCTGGGTCTACCCGCTGCCCGGAACGCTACGCAGGGCAAAAGCGGTTCTCGTCCTCCGTGCTTGCTTTTTCTCACAAAGAGCCGTGGTGTGCGTTTTCGCCGGAAAACGCGTTTTCGGCCGAAAACGTGTACGTTTGCACTTCCCCGCCACAGGGAAGCTACTAGCCGGGAATTCTCTGCCTGGTTCTACCCGCTGCCCGGAACGCTACGCAGGGCAAAAGCGGTTCTCGTCCTCCGTGCTTGCTTTTTCTCAGACAGAGCCGTGGTGTGCGATTTCGCTGGAAAACGCGTTTTCGGCCGAAAACGTGTACGTTTGCACTTCCCCGCCACAGGGAAGCTGCTAGCCGGGAATTCTCTGCCTGGTTCTACCCGCTGCCCGGAACGCTACGCAGGGCAAAAGCGGTTCTCGTCCTCCGTGCTTGCTTTTTCTCAGAAAGAGCCGTGGTGTGCGTTTTCGCCGGAAAACGCGTTTTCGGCCGAAAACGTGTACGTTTGCACTTCCCCGCCACAGGGAAGCTGCTAGCCGGGAATTCTCTGCCTGGTTCTACCCGCTGCCCGGAACGCTACGCAGGGCAAAAGCGGTTCTCGTCCTCCGTGCTTGCTTTTTCTCAGACAGAGCCGTGGTGTGCGTTTTCGCTGCAAAACGCGTTTTCGGCCGAAAACGTGTACGTTTGCACTTCCCCGCCACAGGGAAGCTGCTAGCCGGGAATTCTCTGCCTGGTTCTACCCGCTGCCCGGAACGCTACGCAGGGCAAAAGCGGTTCTCGTCCTCCGTGCTTGCTTTTTCTCAGACAGAGCCGTGGTGTGCGTTTTCGCCGGAAAACGCGTTTTCGGCCGAAAACGTGTACGTTTGCACTTCCCCGCCACAGGGAAGCTGCTAGCCGGGAATTCTCTGCCTGGTTCTACCCGCTGCCCGGAACGCTACGCAGGGCAAAAGCGGTTCTCGTCCTCCGTGCTTGCGTTTTCTCAGAAAGAGCCGTGGTGTGCCTTTTCGCCGGAAAACGCGTTTTCGGCCGAAAACGTGTACGTTTGCACTTCCCCGCCACAGGGAAGCTGCTAGCCGGGAATTCTCTGCCTGGTTCTACCCGCTGCCCGGAACGCTACGCAGGGCAAAAGCGGTTCTCGTCCTCCGTGCTTGCTTTTTCTCAGAAAGAGCCGTGGTGTGCGTTTTCGCCGGAAAACGCGTTTTCGGCCGAAAACGTGTACGTTTGCACTTCCCCGCCACAGGGAAGCTGCTAGGCGGGAATTCTCTGCTTGGTTCTACCCGCTGCCCGGAACGCTACGCAGGGCAAAAGCGGTTCTCGTCCTCCGTGCTTGCTTTTTCTCAGAAAGAGCCGTGGTGTGCGATTTCGCCGGAAAACGCGTTTTCGGCCGAAAACGTGTACGTTTGCACTTCCCCGCCACAGGGAAGCTGCTAGCCGGGAATTCTCTGCCTGGGTCTACCCGCTGCCCGGAACGCTACGCAGGGCAAAAGCGGTTCTCGTCCTCCGTGCTTGCTTTTTCTCAGAAAGAGCCGTGGTGTGCGTTTTCGCCGGAAAACGCGTTTTCGGCCGAAAACGTGTACGTTTGCACTTCCCCGCCACATGGAAGCTGCTAGCCGGGAATTCTCTGCCTGGGTCTACCCGCTGCCCGGAACGCTACGCAGGGCAAAAGCGGTTCTCGTCCTCCGTGCTTGCTTTTTCTCAGAAAGAGCCGTGTTGTGCGTTTTCGCCGGAAAACGCGTTTTCGGCCGAAAACTTGTACGTTTGCACTTCCCCGCCACAGGGAAGCTGCTAGCCGGGAATTCTCTGCCTGGTTCTACCCGCTGCCCGGAACGCTACGCAGGGCAAAAGCGGTTCTCGTCCTCCGTGCTTGCTTTTTCTCAGAAAGAGCCGTGGTGTGCCTTTTCGCCGGAAAACGCGTTTTCAGCCGAAAACGTGTACGTTTGCACTTCCCCGCCACAGGGAAGCTGCTAGCCGGAATTCTCTGCCTGGTTCTACCCGCTGCCCGGAACGCTACGCAGGGCAAAAGCGGTTCTCGTCCTCCGTGCTTGCTTTTTCTCAGAAAGAGCCGTGGTGTGCGTTTTCGCCGGAAAACGCGTTTTCGGCCGAAAACGTGTACGTTTGCACTTCCCCGCCACAGGGAAGCTGCTAGCCGGGAATTCTCTGCCTGGTTCTACCCGCTGCCCGGAACGCTACGCAGGGCAAAAGCGGTTCTCGTCCTCCGTGCTTGCTTTTTCTCAGAAAGAGCCGTGGTGTGCGTTTTCGCCGGAAAACGCGTTTTCGGCCGAAAACGTGTACGTTTGCACTTCCCCGCCACAGGGAAGCTGCTAGCCGGGAATTCTCTGCCTGGTTCTACCCGCTGCCCGGAACGCTACGCAGGGCAAAAGCGGTTCTCGTCCTCCGTGCTTGCTTTTTCTCAGAAAGAGCCGTGGTGTGCGTTTTCGCCGGAAAACGCGTTTTCGGCCGAAAACGTGTACGTTTGCACTTCCCCGCCACAGGGAAGCTGCTAGCCGGGAATTCTCTGCCTGGGTCTACCCGCTGCCCGGAACGCTACGCAGGGCAAAAGCGGTTCTCGTCCTCCGTGCTTGCTTTTTCTCAGAAAGAGCCGTGGTGTGCGTTTTCGCCGGAAAACGCGTTTTCGGCCGAAAACGTGTACGTTTGCACTTCCCCGCCACAGGGAAGCTGCTAGCCGGGAATTCTCTGCCTGGTTCTCCCGCTGCCCGGAACGCTACGCAGGGCAAAAGCGGTTCTCGTCCTCCGTGCTTGCTTTTTCTCAGAAAGAGCCGTGGTGTGCGTTTTCGCCGGAAAACGCGTTTTCGGCCGAAAACGTGTACGTTTGCACTTCCCCGCCACAGGGAAGCTGCTACCCGGGAATTCTCTGCCTGGTTCTACCCGCTGCCCGGAACGCTACGCAGGGCAAAAGCGGTTCTCGTCCTCCGTGCTTGCTTTTTCTCAGAAAGAGCCGTGGTGTGCGTTTTCGCCGGAAAACGCGTTTTCGGCCGAAAACGTGTACGTTTGCACTTCCCCGCCACAGGGAAGCTGCTAGCCGGGAATTCTCTGCCTGGTTCTACCCGCTGCCCGGAACGCTACGCAGGGCAAAAGCGGTTCTCGTCCTCCGTGCTTGTTTTTTCTCAGAAAGAGCCGTGGTGTGCGTTTTCGCCGGAAAACGCGTTTTCGGCCGAAAATGTGTACGTTTGCACTTCCCCGCCACAGGGAAGCTGCTAGCCGGGAATTCTCTGCCTGGTTCTACCCGCTGCCCGGAACGCTACGCAGGGCAAAAGCGGTTCTCGTCCTCCGTGCTTGCTTTTTCTCAGAAAGAGCCGTGGTGTGCGTTTTCGCCGGAAAACGCGTTTTCGGCCGAAAACGTGTACGTTTGCACTTCCCCGCCACAGGGAAGCTGCTAGCCGGGAATTCTCTGCCTGGGTCTACCCGCTGCCCGGAACGCTACGCAGGGCAAAAGCGGTTCTCGTCCTCCGTGCTTGCTTTTTCTCAGAAAGAGCCGTGGTGTGCGATTTCGCCGGAAAACGCGTTTTCGGCCGAAAACGTGTACGTTTGCACTTCCCCGCCACAGGGAAGCTGCTAGCCGGGAATTCTCTGCCTGGTTCTACCCGCTGCCCGGAACGCTACGCAGGGCAAAAGCGGTTCTCGTCCTCCGTGCTTGCTTTTTCTCAGAAAGAGCCGTGGTGTGCGTTTTCGCCGGAAAACGCGTTTTCGGCCGAAAACGTGTACGTTTGCACTTCCCCGCCACAGGGAAGCTGCTAGCCGGGAATTCTCTGCCTGGTTCTACCCGCTGCCCGGAACGCTACGCAGGGCAAAAGCGGTTCTCGTCCTCCGTGCTTGCTTTTTCTCAGAAAGAGCCGTGGTGTGCGTTTTCGCCGGAAAACGCGTTTTCGGCCGAAAACGTGTACGTTTGCACTTCCCCGCCACAGGGAAGCTGCTAGCCGGGAATTCTCTGCCTGGTTCTACCCGCTGCCCGGAACGCTACGCAGGGCAAAAGCGGTTCTCGTCCTCCGTGCTTGCTTTTTCTCAGAAAGTGTCGTGGTGTGCGTTTTCCCAGAAAACGAGTTTTCGGCCGAAAACGTGAACGTTTGCACTTCCCCGCCACAGGGAAGCTGCTAGCCAGGAATTCTCTGCCTGGTTCTACCCGCTGCCCGGAACGCTACGCAGGGCAAAAGCGGTTCTCGTCCTCCGTGCTTGCTTTTTCTCAGAAAGAGCCGTGGTGTGCGTTTTCGCCGGAAAACGCATTTTCGGCCGATAACGTGTACGTTTGCACTTCCCCGCCACAGGGAAGCTGCTAGCCGGGAATTCTCTGCCTGGTTCTACCCGCTGCCCGGAACGCTACGCAGGGCAAAAGCGGTTCTCGTCCTCCGTGCTTGCTTTTTCTCAGAAAGAGCCGTGGTGTGCGTTTTCGCCGGAAAACGCGTTTTCGGCCGAAAACGTGTACGTTTGCACTTCCCCGCCACAGGGAAGCTGCTAGCCGGGAATTCTCTGCCTGGTTCTACCCGCTGCCCGGAACGCTACGCAGGGCAAAAGCGGTTCTCGTCCTCCGTGCTTGCTTTTTCTCAGAAAGAGCCGTGGTGTGCGTTTTCGCCGGAAAACGCGTTTTCGGCCGAAAACGTGTACGTTTGCACTTCCCCGCCACAGGGAAGCTGCTAGCCGGGAATTCTCTGCCTGGTTCTACCCGCTGCCCGGAACGCTACGCAGGGCAAAAGCGGTTCTCGTCCTCCGTGCTTGCTTTTTCTCAGAAAGAGCCGTGGTGTGCGTTTTCGCCGGAAAACGCGTTTTCGGCCGAAAAGGTGTACGTTTGCACTTCCCCGCCACAGGGAAGCTGCTAGCCGGGAATTCTCTGCCTGGTTCTACCCGCTGCCCGGAACGCTACGCAGGGCAAAAGCGGTTCTCGTCCTCCGTGCTTGCTTTTTCTCAGAAAGAGCCGTGGTGTGCGTTTTCGCCGGAAAACGCGTTTTCGGCCGAAAACGTGTACGTTTGCACTTCCCCGCCACAGGGAAGCTGCTAGCCGGGAATTCTCTGCCTGGTTCTACCCGCTGCCCGGAACGCTACGCAGGGCAAAAGCGGTTCTCGTCCTCCGTGCTTGCTTTTTCTCAGAAAGAGCCGTGGTGTGCGTTTTCGCCGGAAAACGCGTTTTCGGCCGAAAACGTGTACGTTTGCACTTCCCCGCCACAAGGAAGCTGCTAGCCGGGAATTCTCTGCCTGGTTCTACCCGCTGCCCGGAACGCTACGCAGGGCAAAAGCGGTTCTCGTCCTCCGTGCTTGCTTTTTCTCAGAAAGAGCCGTGGTGTGCGTTTTCGCCGGAAAACGCGTTTTCGGCCGAAAACGTGTACGTTTGCACTTCCCCGCCACAGGGAAGCTGCTAGCCGGGAATTCTCTGCCTGGTTCTACCCGCTGCCCGGAACGCTACGCAGGGCAAAAGCGGTTCTCGTCCTCCGTGCTTGCTTTTTCTCAGAAAGAGCCGTGGTGTGCGTTTTCGCCGGAAAACGCGTTTTCGGCCGAAAACGTGTACGTTTGCACTTCCCCGCCACAGGGAAGCTGCTAGCCGGGAATTCTCTGCCTGGGTCTACCCGCTGCCCGGAACGCTACGCAGGGCAAAAGCGGTTCTCGTCCTCCGTGCTTGCTTTTTCTCAGAAAGAGCCGTGGTGTGCGTTTTCGCCGGAAAACGCGTTTTCGGCCGAAAACGTGTACGTTTGCACTTCCCCGCCACAGGGAAGCTGCTAGCCGGGAATTCTCTGCCTGGTTCTACCCGCTGCCCGGAACGCTACGCAGGGCAAAAGCGGTTCTCGTCCTCCGTGCTTGCTTTTTCTCAGAAAGAGCCGTGGTGTGCGATTTCGCCGGAAAACGCGTTTTCGGCCGAAAACGTGTACGTTTGCACTTCCCCGCCACAGGGAAGCTGCTAGCCGGGAATTCTCTGCCTGGTTCTACCCGCTGCCCGGAACGCTACGCAGGGCAAAAGCGGTTCTCGTCCTCCGTGCTTGCTTTTTCTCAGAAAGAGCCGTGGTGTGCGTTTTCGCCGGAAAACGCGTTTTCGGCCGAAAACGTGTACGTTTGCACTTCCCCGCCACAGGGAAGCTGCTAGCCGGGAATTCTCTGCCTGGTTCTACCCGCTGCCCGGAACGCTACGCAGGGCAAAAGCGGTTCTCGTCCTCCGTGCTTGCTTTTTCTCAGAAAGTGTCGTGGTGTGCGTTTTCCCGGAAAACGCGTTTTCGGCCGAAAACGTGTACGTTTGCACTTCCCCGCCACAGGGAAGCTGCTAGCCAGGAATTCTCTGCCTGGTTCTACCCGCTGCCCGGAACGCTACGCAGGGCAAAAGCGGTTCTCGTCCTCCGTGCTTGCTTTTTCTCAGAAAGAGCCGTGGTGTGCGTTTTCGCCGGAAAACGCGTTTTCGGCCGAAAACGTGTACGTTTGCACTTCCCCGCCACAGGGAAGCTGCTAGCCGGGAATTCTCTGCCTGGTTCTACCCGCTGCCCGGAACGCTACGCAGGGCAAAAGCGGTTCTCGTCCTCCGTGCTTGCTTTTTCTCAGAAAGAGCCGTGGTGTGCGTTTTCGCCGGAAAACGCGTTTTCGGCCGAAAACTTGTACGTTTGCACTTCCCCGCCACAGGGAAGCTGCTAGCCGGGAATTCTCTGCCTGGTTCTACCCGCTGCCCGGAACGCTACGCAGGGCAAAAGCGGTTCTCGTCCTCCGTGCTTGCTTTTTCTCAGAAGGAGCTGTGGTGTGCGTTTTAGCCGGAAAACGCGTTTTCGGCCGAAAACGTGTACGTTTGCACTTCCCCGCCACAGGGAAGCTGCTAGCCGGGAATTCTCTGCCTGGTTCTACCCGCTGCCCGGAACGCTACGCAGGGCAAAAGCGGTTCTCGTCCTCCGTGCTTGCTTTTTCTCAGAAAGAGCCGTGGTGTGCGATTTCGCCGGAAAACGCGTTTTCGGCCGAAAACGTGAACGTTTGCACTTCCCCGCCACAGGGAAGCTGCTAGCCGGGAATTCTCTGCCTGGTTCTACCCGCTGCCCGGAACGCTACGCAGGGCAAAAGCGGTTCTCGTCCTCCGTGCTTGCTTTTTCTCAGAAAGAGCCGTGGTGTGCGATTTCGCCGGAAAACGCGTTTTCGGCCGAAAACGTGTACGTTTGCACTTCCCCGCCACAGGGAAGCTGCTAGCCGGGAATTCTCTGCCTGGTTCTACCCGCTGCCCGGAACGCTACGCAGGGCAAAAGCGGTTCTCGTCCTCCGTGCTTGCTTTTTCTCAGAAAGAGCCGTGGTGTGCGTTTTCGCCGGAAAACGCGTTTTCGGCCGAAAACGTGTACGTTTGCACTTCCCCGCCACAGGGAAGCTGCTAGCCGGGAATTCTCTGCCTGGTTCTACCCGCTGCCCGGAACGCTACGCAGGGCAAAAGCGGTTCTCGTCCTCCGTGCTTGCTTTTTCTCAGAAAGAGCCGTGGTGTGTGTTTTCGCCGGAAAACGCGTTTTCGGCCGAAAACGTGTACGTTTGCACTTCCCCGCCACAGGGAAGCTGCTAGCCGGGAATTCTCTGCCTGGTTCTACCCGCTGCCCGGAACGCTACGCAGGGCAAAAGCGGTTCTCGTCCTCCGTGCTTGCTTTTTCTCAGACAGAGCCGTGGTGTGCGTTTTCGCCGGAAAACGCGTTTTTGGCCGAAAACGTGTACGTTTGCACTTCCCCGCCACAGGGAAGCTGCTAGCCGGGAATTCTCTGCCTGGTTCTACCCGCTGCCCGGAACGCTACGCAGGGCAAAAGCGGTTCTCGTCCTCCGTGCTTGCTTTTTCTCAGAAAGAGCCGTGGTGTGCGTTTTCGCCGGAAAACGCGTTTTCGGCCAAAAACGTGTACGTTTGCACTTCCCCGCCACAGGGAAGCTGCTAGCCGGGAATTCTCTGCCTGGTTCTACCCGCTGCCCGGAACGCTACGCAGGGCAAAAGCGGTTCTCGTCCTCCGTGCTTGTTTTTTCTCAGAAAGAGCCGTGGTGTGCGATTTCGCCGGAAAACGCGTTTTCGGCCGAAAACGTGTACGTTTGCACTTCCCCGCCACAGGGAAGCTGCTAGCCGGGAATTCTCTGCCTGGTTCTACCCGCTGCCCGGAACGCTACGCAGGGCAAAAGCGGTTCTCGTCCTCCGTGCTTGCTTTTTCTCAGAAAGAGCCGTGGTGTGCGATTTCGCCGGAAAACGCGTTTTCAGCCGAAAACGTGTACGTTTGCACTTCCCCGCCACAGGGAAGCTGCTAGCCGGGAATTCTCTGCCTGGTTCTACCCGCTGCCCGGAACGCTACGCAGGGCAAAAGCGGTTCTCGTTCTCCGTGCTTGCTTTTTCTCAGAAAGAGCCGTGGTGTGCGTTTTCGCCGGAAAACGCGTTTTCGGCCGAAAACGTGTACGTTTGCACTTCCCCGCCACAGGGAAGCTGCTAGCCGGGAATTCTCTGCCTGGTTCTACCCGCTGCCCGGAACGCTACGCAGGGCAAAAGCGGTTCTCGTCCTCCGTGCTTGCTTTTTCTCAGAAAGAGCCGTGGTGTGCGTTTTCGCCGGAAAACGCGTTTTCGGCCGAAAACGTGTACGTTTGCACTTCCCCGCCACAGGGAAGCTGCTAGCCGGGAATTCTCTGCCTGGTTCTACCCGCTGCCCGGAACGCTACGCAGGGCAAAAGCGGTTCTCGTCCTCCGTGCTTGCTTTTTCTCAGAAAGAGCCGTGGTGTGCGTTTTCGCCGGAAAACGCGTTTTCGGCCGAAATCGTGTACGTTTGCACTTCCCCGCCACAGGGAAGCTGCTAGCCGGGAATTCTCTGCCTGGTTCTACCCGCTGCCCGGAACGCTACGCAGGGCAAAAGCGGTTCTCGTCCTCCGTGCTTGCTTTTTCTCAGAAAGAGCCGTGGTGTGCGTTTTCGCCGGAAAACGCGTTTTCGGACGAAAACGTGTACGTTTGCACTTCCCCGCCACAGGGAAGCTGCTAGCCGTTAATTCTCTGCCTGGTTCTACCCGCTGCCCGGAACGCTACGCAGGGCAAAAGCGGTTCTCGTCCTCCGTGCTTGCTTTTTCTCAGACAGAGCAGTGGTGTGCGATTTCGCCGGAAAACGCGTTTTCGGCCGAAAACGTGTACGTTTGCACTTCCCCGCCACAGGGAAGCTGCTAGCCGGGAATTCTCTGCCTGGTTCTACCCGCTGCCCGGAACGCTACGCAGGGCAAAAGCGGTTCTCGTCCTCCGTGCTTGCTTTTTCTCAGAAAGAGCCGTGGTGTGCGTTTTCGCCGGAAAACGCGTTTTCGGCCGAAAAGGTGTACGTTTGCACTTCCCCGCCACAGGGAAGCTGCTAGCCGGGAATTCTCTGCCTGGTTCTACCCGCTGCCCGGAACGCTACGCAGGGCAAAAGCGGTTCTCGTCCTCCGTGCTTGCTTTTTCTCAGAAAGAGCCGTGGTGTGCGTTTTCGCCGGAAAACGCGTTTTCGGCCGAAAACGTGTACGTTTGCACTTCCCCGCCACAGGGAAGCTGCTAGCCGGGAATTCTCTGCCTGGTTCTACCCGCTGCCCGGAACGCTACGCAGGGTAAAAGCGGTTCTCGTCCTCCGTGCTTGCTTTTTCTCAGACAGAGCCGTGGTGTGCGTTTTCGCCGGAAAACGCGTTTTCGGCCGAAAACGTGTACGTTTGCACTTCCCCGCCACAGGGAAGCTGCTAGCCGGGAATTCTCTGCCTGGTTCTACCCGCTGCCCGGAACGCTACGCAGGGCAAAAGCGGTTCTCGTCCTCCGTGCTTGCTTTTTCTCAGAAAGAGCCGTGGTGTGCGATTTCGCCGGAAAACGCGTTTTCGGCCGAAAACGTGTACGTTTGCACTTCCCCGCCACAGGGAAGCTGCTAGCCGGGAATTCTCTGCCTGGTTCTACCCGCTGCCCGGAACGCTACGCAGGGCAAAAGCGGTTCTCGTCCTCCGTGCTTTCTTTTTCTCAGAAAGAGCCGTGGTGTGCGTTTTCGCCGGAAAACGCGTTTTCGGCCGAAAACGTGTACGTTTGCACTTCCCCGCCACAGGGAAGCTGCTAGCCGGGAATTCTCTGCCTGGTTCTACCCGCTGCCCGGAACGCTACGCAGGGCAAAAGCGGTTCTCGTCCTCCGTGCTTGCTTTTTCTCAGAAAGAGCCGTGGTGTGCGTTTTCGCCGGAAAACGCGTTTTCGGCCGAAAACGTGTACGTTTGCACTTCCCCGCCACAGGGAAGCTGCTAGCCGGGAATTCTCTGCCTGGTTCTACCCGCTGCCCGGAACGCTACGCAGGGCAAAAGCGGTTCTCGTCCTCCGTGCTTGCTTTTTCTCAGAAAGAGCCGTGGTGTGCGTTTTCGGCGGAAAACGCGTTTTCGGCCGAAAACGTGTACGTTTGCACTTCCCCGCCACAGGGAAGCTGCTAGCCGGGTATTCTCTGCCTGGTTCTACCCGCTGCCCGGAACGCTACGCAGGGCAAAAGCGGTTCTCGTCCTCCGTGCTTGCTTTTTCTCAGAAAGAGCCGTGGTGTGCCTTTTCGCCGGAAAGCGCGTTTTCGGCCGTAAACGTGTACGTTTGCACTTCCCCGCCACAGGGAAGCTGCTAGCCGGGAATTCTCTGCCTGGTTCTACCCGCTGCCCGGAACGCTACGCAGGGCAAAAGCGGTTCTCGTCCTCCGTGCTTGCTTTTTCTCAGACAGAGCCGTGGTGTGCGTTTTCGCTGCAAAACGCGTTTTCGGCCGAAAACGTGTACGTTTGCACTTCCCCGCCACAGGGAAGCTGCTAGCCGGGAATTTTCTGCCTGGTTCTACCCGCTGCCCGGAACGCTACGCAGGGCAAAAGCGGTTCTCGTCCTCCGTGCTTGCTTTTTCTCAGAAAGAGCCGTGGTGTGCGTTTTCGCCGGAAAACGCGTTTTCAGCCGAAAACGTGTACGTTTGCACTTCCCCGCCACAGGGAAGCTGCTAGCCGGGAATTCTCTGCCTGGGTCTACCCGCTGCCCGGAACGCTACGCAGGGCAAAAGCGGTTCTCGTCCTCCGAGCTTGCTTTTTCTCAGAAAGAGCCGTGGTGTGCGTTTTCGCCGGAAAACGCGTTTTCGGCCGAAAACGTGTACGTTTGCACTTCCCCGCCACAGGGAAGCTGCTAGCCGGGAATTCTCTGCCTGGTTCTACCCGCTGCCCGGAAAGCTACGCAGGGCAAAAGCGGTTCTCGTCCTCCGTGCTTGCTTTTTCTCAGAAAGAGCCGTGGTGTGCCTTTTCGCCGGAAAACGCGTTTTCGGCCGAAAACGTGTACGTTTGCACTTCCCCGCCACAGGGAAGCTGCTAGCCGGGAATTCTCTGCCTGGTTCTACCCGCTGCCCGGAACGCTACGCAGGGCAAAAGCGGTTCTCGTCCTCCGTGCTTGCTTTTTCTCAGAAAGAGCCGTGGTGTGCCTTTTCGCCGGAAAACGCGTTTTCAGCCGAAAACGTGTACGTTTGCACTTCCGCGCCACAGGGAAGCTGCTAGCCGGGAATTCTCTGCCTGGTTCTACCCGCTGCCCGGAACGCTACGCAGGGCAAAAGCAGTTATCGTCCTCCGTGCTTGCTTTTTCTCAGAAAGAGCCGTGGTGTGCGTTTTCGCCGGAAAACGCGTTTTCGGCCGAAAACGTGTACGTTTGCACTTCCCCGCCACAGGGAAGCTGCTAGCCGGGATTTCTCTGCCTGGTTCTACCCGCTGCCCGGAACGCTACGCAGGGCAAAAGCGGTTCTCGTCCTCCGTGCTTGCTTTTTCTCAGAAAGAGCCGTGGTGTGCGTTTTCGCCGGAAAACGCGTTTTCGGCCGAAAACGTGTACGTTTGCACTTCCCCGCCACAGGGAAGCTGCTAGCCGGGAATTCTCTGCCTGGTTCTACCCGCTGCCCGGAACGCTACGCAGGGCAAAAGCGGTTCTCGTCCTCCGTGCTTGCTTTTTCTCAGAAAGAGCCGTGGTGTGCCTTTTCGCCGGAAAACGCGTTTTCGGCCGAAAACGTGTACGTTTGCACTTCCCCGCCACAGGGAAGCTGCTAGCCGGGAATTCTCTGCCTGGTTCTACCCGCTGCCCGGAACGCTAGGCAGGGCAAAAGCGGTTCTCGTCCTCCGTGCTTGCTTTTTCTCAGAAAGAGCCGTGGTGTGCGTTTTCGCCGGAAAACGCGTTTTCGGCCGAAAACGTGTACGTTTGCACTTCCCCGCCACAGGGAAGCTGCTAGCCGGGAATTCTCTGCCTGGTTCTACCCGCTGCCCGGAACGCTACGCAGGGCTAAAGCGGTTCTCGTCCTCCGTGCTTGCTTTTTCTCAGAAAGAGCCGTGGTGTGCGTTTTCGCCGGAAAACGCGTTTTCGGCCGAAAACGTGTACGTTTGCACTTCCCCGCCACAGGGAAGCTGCTAGCCGGGAATTCTCTGCCTGGTTCTACCCGCTGCCCGGAACGCTACGCAGGGCAAAAGCGGTTCTCGTCCTCCGTGCTTGCTTTTTCTCAGAAAGAGCCGTGGTGTGCGTTTTCGCCGGAAAACGCGTTTTCGGCCGAAAACGTGTACGTTTGCACTTCCCCGCCACAGGGAAGCTGCTAGCCGGGAATTCTCTGCCTGGTTCTACCCGCTGCCCGGAACGCTACGCAGGGCAAAAGCGGTTCTCGTCCTCCGTGCTTGCTTTTTCTCAGAAAGAGCCGTGGTGTGCGTTTTCGCCGGAAAACGCGTTTTCGGCCGAAAACGTGTACGTTTGCACTTCCCCGCCACAGGGAAGCTGCTAGCCGGGAATTCTCTGCCTGGTTCTACCCGCTGCCCGGAACGCTACGCAGGGCAAAAGCGGTTCTCGTCCTCCGTGCTTGCTTTTTCTCAGAAAGAGCCGTGGTGTGCGTTTTCGGCGGAAAACGCGTTTTCGGCCGAAAACGTGTACGTTTGCACTTCCCCGCCACAGGGAAGCTGCTAGCCGGGTATTCTCTGCCTGGTTCTACCCGCTGCCCGGAACGCTACGCAGGGCAAAAGCGGTTCTCGTCCTCCGTGCTTGCTTTTTCTCAGAAAGAGCCGTGGTGTGCCTTTTCGCCGGAAAGCGCGTTTTCGGCCGTAAACGTGTACGTTTGCACTTCCCCGCCACAGGGAAGCTGCTAGCCGGGAATTCTCTGCCTGGTTCTACCCGCTGCCCGGAACGCTACGCAGGGCAAAAGCGGTTCTCGTCCTCCGTGCTTGCTTTTTCTCAGACAGAGCCGTGGTGTGCGTTTTCGCTGCAAAACGCGTTTTCGGCCGAAAACGTGTACGTTTGCACTTCCCCGCCACAGGGAAGCTGCTAGCCGGGAATTTTCTGCCTGGGTCTACCCGCTGCCCGGAACGCTACGCAGGGCAAAAGCGGTTCTCGTCCTCCGTGCTTGCTTTTTCTCAGAAAGAGCCGTGGTGTGCGTTTTCGCCGGAAAACGCGTTTTCAGCCGAAAACGTGTACGTTTGCACTTCCCCGCCACAGGGAAGCTGCTAGCCGGGAATTCTCTGCCTGGGTCTACCCGCTGCCCGGAACGCTACGCAGGGCAAAAGCGGTTCTCGTCCTCCGAGCTTGCTTTTTCTCAGAAAGAGCCGTGGTGTGCGTTTTCGCCGGAAAACGCGTTTTCGGCCGAAAACGTGTACGTTTGCACTTCCCCGCCACAGGGAAGCTGCTAGCCGGGAATTCTCTGCCTGGTTCTACCCGCTGCCCGGAAAGCTACGCAGGGCAAAAGCGGTTCTCGTCCTCCGTGCTTGCTTTTTCTCAGAAAGAGCCGTGGTGTGCCTTTTCGCCGGAAAACGCGTTTTCGGCCGAAAACGTGTACGTTTGCACTTCCCCGCCACAGGGAAGCTGCTAGCCGGGAATTCTCTGCCTGGTTCTACCCGCTGCCCGGAACGCTACGCAGGGCAAAAGCGGTTCTCGTCCTCCGTGCTTGCTTTTTCTCAGAAAGAGCCGTGGTGTGCCTTTTCGCCGGAAAACGCGTTTTCAGCCGAAAACGTGTACGTTTGCACTTCCGCGCCACAGGGAAGCTGCTAGCCGGGAATTCTCTGCCTGGTTCTACCCGCTGCCCGGAACGCTACGCAGGGCAAAAGCAGTTATCGTCCTCCGTGCTTGCTTTTTCTCAGAAAGAGCCGTGGTGTGCGTTTTCGCCGGAAAACGCGTTTTCGGCCGAAAACGTGTACGTTTGCACTTCCCCGCCACAGGGAAGCTGCTAGCCGGGATTTCTCTGCCTGGTTCTACCCGCTGCCCGGAACGCTACGCAGGGCAAAAGCGGTTCTCGTCCTCCGTGCTTGCTTTTTCTCAGAAAGAGCCGTGGTGTGCGTTTTCGCCGGAAAACGCGTTTTCGGCCGAAAACGTGTACGTTTGCACTTCCCCGCCACAGGGAAGCTGCTAGCCGGGAATTCTCTGCCTGGTTCTACCCGCTGCCCGGAACGCTACGCAGGGCAAAAGCGGTTCTCGTCCTCCGTGCTTGCTTTTTCTCAGAAAGAGCCGTGGTGTGCCTTTTCGCCGGAAAACGCGTTTTCGGCCGAAAACGTGTACGTTTGCACTTCCCCGCCACAGGGAAGCTGCTAGCCGGGAATTCTCTGCCTGGTTCTACCCGCTGCCCGGAACGCTAGGCAGGGCAAAAGCGGTTCTCGTCCTCCGTGCTTGCTTTTTCTCAGAAAGAGCCGTGGTGTGCGTTTTCGCCGGAAAACGCGTTTTCGGCCGAAAACGTGTACGTTTGCACTTCCCCGCCACAGGGAAGCTGCTAGCCGGGAATTCTCTGCCTGGTTCTACCCGCTGCCCGGAACGCTACGCAGGGCTAAAGCGGTTCTCGTCCTCCGTGCTTGCTTTTTCTCAGAAAGAGCCGTGGTGTGCGTTTTCGCCGGAAAACGCGTTTTCGGCCGAAAACGTGTACGTTTGCACTTCCCCGCCACAGGGAAGCTGCTAGCCGGGAATTCTCTGCCTGGTTCTACCCGCTGCCCGGAACGCTACGCAGGGCAAAAGCGGTTCTCGTCCTCCGTGCTTGCTTTTTCTCAGAAAGAGCCGTGGTGTGCGTTTTCGCCGGAAAACGCGTTTTCGGCCGAAAACGTGTACGTTTGCACTTCCCCGCCACAGGGAAGCTGCTAGCCGGGAATTCTCTGCCTGGGTCTACCCGCTGCCCGGAACGCTACGCAGGGCAAAAGCGGTTCTCGTCCTCCGTGCTTGCTTTTTCTCAGAAAGAGCCGTGGTGTGCGTTTTCGCCGGAAAACGCGTTTTCGGCCGAAAACGTGTACGTTTGCACTTCCCCGCCACAGGGAAGCTGCTAGCCGGGAATTCTCTGCCTGGTTCTACCCGCTGCCCGGAACGCTACGCAGGGCAAAAGCGGTTCTCGTCCTCCGTGCTTGCTTTTTCTCAGAAAGAGCCGTGGTGTGCGTTTTCGCCGGAAAACGCGTTTTCGGCCGAAAACGTGTACGTTTGCACTTCCCCGCCACAGGGAAGCTGCTAGCCGGGAATTCTCTGCCTGGTTCTACCCGCTGCCCGGAACGCTACGCAGGGCAAAAGCGGTTCTCGTCCTCCGTGCTTGTTTTTTCTCAGAAAGAGCCGTGGTGTGCGTTTTCGCCGGAAAACGCGTTTTCGGCCGAAAATGTGTACGTTTGCACTTCCCCGCCACAGGGAAGCTGCTAGCCGGGAATTCTCTGCCTGGGTCTACCCGCTGCCCGGAACGCTACGCAGGGCAAAAGCGGTTCTCGTCCTCCGTGCTTGCTTTTTCTCAGAAAGAGCCATGGTGTGCGTTTTCGCCGGAAAACGCGTTTTCGGCCGAAAACGTGTACGTTTGCACTTCCCCGCCACAGGGAAGCTGCTAGCCGGGAATTCTCTGCCTGGTTCTACCCGCTGCCCGGAACGCTACGCAGGGCAAAAGCGGTTCTCGTCCTCCGTGCTTGCTTTTTCTCAGAAAGAGCCGTGGTGTGCGATTTCGCCGGAAAACGCGTTTTCGGCCGAAAACGTGTACGTTTGCACTTCCCCGCCACAGGGAAGCTGCTAGCCGGGAATTCTCTGCCTGGTTCTACCCGCTGCCCGGAACGCTACGCAGGGCAAAAGCGGTTCTCGTCCTCCGTGCTTGCTTTTTCTCAGAAAGAGCCGTGGTGTGCGTTTTCGCCGGAAAACGCGTTTTCGGCCGAAAACGTGTACGTTTGCACTTCGCCGCCACAGGGAAGCTGCTAGCCGGGAATTCTCTGCCTGGTTCTACCCGCTGCCCGGAACGCTACGCAGGGCAAAAGCGGTTCTCGTCCTCCGTGCTTGCTTTTTCTCAGAAAGAGCCGTGGTGTGCCTTTTCGCCGGAAAACGCGTTTTCGGCCGAAAACGTGTACGTTTGCACTTCCCCGCCACAGGGAAGCTGCTAGCCGGGAATTCTCTGCCTGGTTCTACCCGCTGCCCGGAACGCTACGCAGGGCAAAAGCGGTTCTCGTCCTCCGTGCTTGCTTTTTCTCAGAAAGTGTCGTGGTGTGCGTTTTCGCCGGAAAACGCGTTTTCGGCCGAAAACGTGTACGTTTGCACTTCCCCGCCACAGGGAAGCTGCTAGCCGGGAATTCTCTGCCTGGTTCTACCCGCTGCCCGGAACGCTACGCAGGGCAAAAGCGGTTCTCGTCCTCCGTGCTTGCTTTTTCTCAGAAAGAGCCGTGGTGTGCGTTTTCGCCGGAAAACGCATTTTCGGCCGATAACGTGTACGTTTGCACTTCCCCGCCACAGGGAAGCTGCTAGCCGGGAATTCTCTGCCTGGTTCTACCCGCTGCCCGGAACGCTACGCAGGGCAAAAGCGGTTCTCGTCCTCCGTGCTTGCTTTTTCTCAGAAAGAGCCGTGGTGTGCGTTTTCGCCGGAAAACGCGTTTTCGGCCGAAAAGGTGTACGTTTGCACTTCCCCGCCAGAGGGAAGCTGCTAGCCGGGAATTCTCTGCCTGGTTCTACCCGCTGCCCGGAACGCTACGCAGGGCAAAAGCGGTTCTCGTCCTCCGTGCTTGCTTTTTCTCAGAAAGAGCCGTGGTGTGCGATTTCGCCGGAAAACGCGTTTTCGGCCGAAAACGTGTACGTTTGCACTTCCCCGCCACAGGGAAGCTGCTAGCCGGGAATTCTCTGCCTGGGTCTACCCGCTGCCCGGAACGCTACGCAGGGCAAAAGCGGTTCTCGTCCTCCGTGCTTGCTTTTTCTCAGAAAGAGCCGTGGTGTGCGTTTTCGCCGGAAAACGCGTTTTCGGCCGAAAACGTGTACGTTTGCACTTCCCCGCCACAGGGAAGCTGCTAGCCGGGAATTCTCAGCCTGGTTCTACCCGCTGCCCGGAACGCTACGCAGGGCAAAAGCGGTTCTCGTCCTCCGTGCTTGCTTTTTCTCAGAAAGAGCCGTGGTGTGCGTTTTCGCCGGAAAACGCGTTTTCGGCCGAAAACGTGTACGTTTGCACTTCCCCGCCACAGGGAAGCTGCTAGCCGGGAATTCTCTGCCTGGTTCTACCCGCTGCCCGGAACGCTACGCAGGGCAAAAGCGGTTCTCGTCCTCCGTGCTTGCTTTTTCTCAGAAAGAGCCGTGGTGTGCGTTTTCGCCGGAAAACGCGTTTTCGGCCGAAAACGTGTACGTTTGCACTTCCCCGCCACAGGGAAGCTGCTAGCCGGGAATTCTCTGCCTGGTTCTACCCGCTGCCCGGAACGCTACGCAGGGCAAAAGCGGTTCTCGTCCTCCGTGCTTGCTTTTTCTCAGAAAGAGCCGTGGTGTGCCTTTTCGCCGGAAAACGCGTTTTCAGCCGAAAACGTGTACGTTTGCACTTCCGCGCCACAGGGAAGCTGCTAGCCGGGAATTCTCTGCCTGGTTCTACCCGCTGCCCGGAACGCTACGCAGGGCAAAAGCGGTTCTCGTCCTCCGTGCTTGCTTTTTCTCAGAAAGAGCCGTGGTGTGCGTTTTCGCCGGAAAACGCGTTTTCGGCCGAAAACGTGTACGTTTGCACTTCCCCGCCACAGGGAAGCTGCTAGCCGGGAATTCTCAGCCTGGTTCTACCCGCTGCCCGGAACGCTACGCAGGGCAAAAGCGGTTCTCGTCCTCCGTGCTTGCTTTTTCTCAGAAAGAGCCGTGGTGTGCGTTTTCGCCGGAAAACGCGTTTTCGGCCGAAAACGTGTACGTTTGCACTTCCCGGCCACAGGGAAGCTGCTAGCCGGGAATTCTCTGCCTGGGTCTACCCGCTGCCCGGAACGCTACGCAGGGCAAAAGCGGTTCTCGTCCTCCGTGCTTGCTTTTTCTCAGAAAGAGCCGTGGTGTGCGATTTCGCCGGAAAACGCGTTTTCGGCCGAAAACGTGTACGTTTGCACTTCCCCGCCACAGGGAAGCTGCTAGCCGGGAATTCTCTGCCTGGTTCTACCCGCTGCCCGGAACGCTACGCAGGGCAAAAGCGGTTCTCGTCCTCCGTGCTTGCTTTTTCTCAGAAAGAGCCGTGGTGTGCGATTTCGCCGGAAAACGCGTTTTCGGCCGAAAACGTGTACGTTTGCACTTCCCCGCCACAGGGAAGCTGCTAGCCGGGAATTCTCTGCCTGGTTCTACCCGCTGCCCGGAACGCTACGCAGGGCAAAAGCGGTTCTCGTCCTCCGTGCTTGTTTTTTCTCAGAAAGAGCCGTGGTGTGCGTTTTCGCCGGAAAACGCGTTTTCGGCCGAAAATGTGTACGTTTGCACTTCCCCGCCACAGGGAAGCTGCTAGCCGGGAATTCTCTGCCTGGTTCTACCCGCTGCCCGGAACGCTACGCAGGGCAAAAGCGGTTCTCGTCCTCCGTGCTTGCTTTTTCTCAGAAAGAGCCGTGGTGTGCCTTTTCGCCGGAAAACGCGTTTTCGGCCGAAAACGTGTACGTTTGCACTTCCCCGCCACAGGGAAGCTGCTAGCCGGGAATTCTCTGCCTGGTTCTACCCGCTGCCCGGAACGCTACGCAGGGCAAAAGCGGTTCTCGTCCTCCGTGCTTGCTTTTTCTCCCAAAGAGCCGTGGTGTGCGTTTTCGCCGGAAAACGCGTTTTCGGCCGAAAACGTGTACGTTTGCACTTCCCGGCCACAGGGAAGCTGCTAGCCGGGAATTCTCTGCCTGGGTCTACCCGCTGCCCGGAACGCTACGCAGGGCAAAAGCGGTTCTCGTCCTCCGTGCTTGCTTTTTCTCAGAAAGAGCCGTGGTGTGCGATTTCGCCGGAAAACGCGTTTTCGGCCGAAAACGTGTACGTTTGCACTTCCCCGCCACAGGGAAGCTGCTAGCCGGGAATTCTCTGCCTGGTTCTACCCGCTGCCCGGAACGCTACGCAGGGCAAAAGCGGTTCTCGTCCTCCGTGCTTGCTTTTTCTCAGAAAGAGCCGTGGTGTGCGATTTCGCCGGAAAACGCGTTTTCGGCCGAAAACGTGTACGTTTGCACTTCCCCGCCACAGGGAAGCTGCTAGCCGGGAATTCTCTGCCTGGTTCTACCCGCTGCCCGGAACGCTACGCAGGGCAAAAGCGGTTCTCGTCCTCCGTGCTTGTTTTTTCTCAGAAAGAGCCGTGGTGTGCGTTTTCGCCGGAAAACGCGTTTTCGGCCGAAAATGTGTACGTTTGCACTTCCCCGCCACAGGGAAGCTGCTAGCCGGGAATTCTCTGCCTGGTTCTACCCGCTGCCCGGAACGCTACGCAGGGCAAAAGCGGTTCTCGTCCTCCGTGCTTGCTTTTTCTCAGAAAGAGCCGTGGTGTGCGTTTTCGGCGGAAAACGCGTTTTCGGCCGAAAACGTGTACGTTTGCACTTCCCCGCCACAGGGAAGCTGCTAGCCGGGAATTCTCTGCCTGGTTCTACCCGCTGCCCGGAACGCTACGCAGGGCAAAAGCGGTTCTCGTCCTCCGTGCTTGCTTTTTCTCAGAAAGAGCCGTGGTGTGCGTTTTCGCCGGAAAACGCGTTTTCGGCCGAAAACGTGTACATTTGCACTTCCCCGCCACAGGGAAGCTGCTAGCCGGGAATTCTCTGCCTGGTTCTACCCGCTGCCCGGAACGCTACGCAGGGCAAAAGCGGTTCTCGTCCTCCGTGCTTGCTTTTTCTCAGAAAGAGCCGTGGTGTGCGTTTTCCCCGGAAAACGCATTTTCGGCCGATAACGTGTACGTTTGCACTTCCCCGCCACAGGGAAGCTGCTAGCCGGGAATTCTCTGCCTGGTTCTACCCGCTGCCCGGAACGCTACGCAGGGCAAAAGCGGTTCTCGTCCTCCGTGCTTGCTTTTTCTCAGAAAGAGCCGTGGTGTGCGTTTTCGGCGGAAAACGCGTTTTCGGCCGAAAACGTGTACGTTTGCACTTCCCCGCCACAGGGAAGCTGCTAGCCGGGAATTCTCTGCCTGGTTCTACCCGCTGCCCGGAACGCTACGCAGGGCAAAAGCGGTTCTCGTCCTCCGTGCTTGCTTTTTCTCAGAAAGAGCCGTGGTGTGCGTTTTCGCCGGAAAACGCGTTTTCGGCCGAAAACGTGTACGTTTGCACTTCCCCGCCACAGGGAAGCTGCTAGCCGGGAATTCTCTGCCTGGTTCTACCCGCTGCCCGGAACGCTACGCAGGGCAAAAGCGGTTCTCGTCCTCCGTGCTTGCTTTTTCTCCCAAAGAGCCGTGGTGTGCCTTTTCGCCGGAAAACGCGTTTTCGGCCGAAAACGTGTACGTTTGCACTTCCCCGCCACAGGGAAGCTGCTAGCCGGGAATTCTCAGCCTGGTTCTACCCGCTGCCCGGAACGCTACGCAGGGCAAAAGCGGTTCTCGTCCTCCGTGCTTGCTTTTTCTCAGAAAGAGCCGTGGTGTGCGTTTTCGCCGGAAAACGCGTTTTCGGCCGAAAACGTGTACGTTTGCACTTCCCCGCCACAGGGAAGCTGCTAGCCGGGAATTCTCTGCCTGGTTCTACCCGCTGCCCGGAACGCTACGCAGGGCAAAAGCGGTTCTCGTCCTCCGTGCTTGCGTTTTCTCAGAAAGAGCCGTGGTGTGCGTTTTCGCCGGAAAACGCGTTTTCGGCCGAAAACGTGTACGTTTGCACTTCCCCGCCACAGGGAAGCTGCTAGCCGGGAATTCTCAGCCTGGTTCTACCCGCTGCCCGGAACGCTACGCAGGGCAAAAGCGGTTCTCGTCCTCCGTGCTTGCTTTTTCTCAGAAAGAGCCGTGGTGTGCGTTTTCGCCGGAAAACGCGTTTTCGGCCGAAAACGTGTACGTTTGCACTTCCCCGCCACAGGGAAGCTGCTAGCCGGGAATTCTCTGCCTGGTTCTACCCGCTGCCCGGAACGCTACGCAGGGCAAAAGCGGTTCTCGTCCTCCGTGCTTGCTTTTTCTCAGAAAGAGCCGTGGTGTGCGTTTTCGCCGGAAAACGCGTTTTCGGCCGAAAACGTGTACGTTTGCACTTCCCCGCCACAGGGAAGCTGCTAGCCGGGATTTCTCTGCCTGGTTCTACCCGCTGCCCGGAACGCTACGCAGGGCAAAAGCGGTTCTCGTCCTCCGTGCTTGCTTTTTCTCAGAAAGAGCCGTGGTGTGCGTTTTCGCCGGAAAACGCGTTTTCGGCCGAAAACGTGTACGTTTGCACTTCCCCGCCACAGGGAAGCTGCTAGCCGGGAATTCTCTGCCTGGTTCTACCCGCTGCCCGGAACGCTACGCAGGGCAAAAGCGGTTCTCGTCCTCCGTGCTTGCTTTTTCTCAGAAAGAGCCGTGGTGTGCGTTTTCGGCGGAAAACGCGTTTTCGGCCGAAAACGTGTACGTTTGCACTTCCCCGCCACAGGGAAGCTGCTAGCCGGGAATTCTCTGCTTGGTTCTACCCGCTGCCCGGAACGCTACGCAGGGCAAAAGCGGTTCTCGTCCTCCGTGCTTGCTTTTTCTCAGAAAGAGCCGTGGTGTGCGATTTCGCCGGAAAACGTGTTTTCGGCCGAAAACGTGTACGTTTGCACTTCCCCGCCACAGGGAAGCTGCTAGCCGGGAATTCTCTGCCTGGTTCTACCCGCTGCCCGGAACGCTACGCAGGGCAAAAGCGGTTCTCGTCCTCCGTGCTTGCTTTTTCTCCCAAAGAGCCGTGGTGTGCCTTTTCGCCGGAAAACGCGTTTTCGGCCGAAAACGTGTACGTTTGCACTTCCCCGCCACAGGGAAGCTGCTAGCCGGGAATTCTCTGCCTGGTTCTACCCGCTGCCCGGAACGCTACGCAGGGCAAAAGCGGTTCTCGTCCTCCGTGCTTGCTTTTTCTCAGAAAGAGCCGTGGTGTGCGTTTTCGCCGGAAAACGCGTTTTCGGCCGAAAACGTGTACGTTTGCACTTCCCCGCCACAGGGAAGCTGCTAGCCGGGAATTCTCTGCCTGGTTCTACCCGCTGCCCGGAACGCTACGCAGGGCAAAAGCGGTTCTCGTCCTCCGTGCTTGCTTTTTCTCAGAAAGAGCCGTGGTGTGCCTTTTCGCCGGAAAACGCGTTTTCAGCCGAAAACGTGTACGTTTGCACTTCAGCGCCACAGGGAAGCTGCTAGCCGGGAATTCTCTGCCTGGTTCTACCCGCTGCCCGGAACGCTACGCAGGGCAAAAGCGGTTCTCGTCCTCCGTGCTTGCTTTTTCTCAGAAAGAGCCGTGGTGTGCGTTTTCGCCGGAAAACGCGTTTTCGGCCGAAAACGTGTACGTTTGCACTTCCCCGCCACAGGGAAGCTGCTAGCCGGGAATTCTCTGCCTGGTTCTACCCGCTGCCCGGAACGCTACGCAGGGCAAAAGCGGTTCTCGTCCTCCGTGCTTGCTTTTTCTCAGAAAGAGCCGTGGTGTGCGTTTTCGCCGGAAAACGCGTTTTCGGCCGAAAACGTGTACGTTTGCACTTCCCCGCCACAGGGAAGCTGCTAGCCGGGAATTCTCTGCCTGGTTCTACCCGCTGCCCGGAACGCTACGCAGGGCAAAAGCGGTTCTCGTCCTCCGTGCTTGCTTTTTCTCAGAAAGAGCCGTGGTGTGCGTTTTCGGCGGAAAACGCGTTTTCGGCCGAAAACGTGTACGTTTGCACTTCCCCGCCACAGGGAAGCTGCTAGCCGGGAATTCTCTGCTTGGTTCTACCCGCTGCCCGGAACGCTACGCAGGGCAAAAGCGGTTCTCGTCCTCCGTGCTTGCTTTTTCTCAGAAAGAGCCGTGGTGTGCGATTTCGCCGGAAAACGCGTTTTCGGCCGAAAACGTGTACGTTTGCACTTCCCCGCCACAGGGAAGCTGCTAGCCGGGAATTCTCTGCCTGGTTCTACCCGCTGCCCGGAACGCTACGCAGGGCAAAAGCGGTTCTCGTCCTCCGTGCTTGCTTTTTCTCCCAAAGAGCCGTGGTGTGCCTTTTCGCCGGAAAACGCGTTTTCGGCCGAAAACGTGTACGTTTGCACTTCCCCGCCACAGGGAAGCTGCTAGCCGGGAATTCTCAGCCTGGTTCTACCCGCTGCCCGGAACGCTACGCAGGGCAAAAGCGGTTCTCGTCCTCCGTGCTTGCTTTTTCTCAGAAAGAGCCGTGGTGTGCGTTTTCGCCGGAAAACGCGTTTTCGGCCGAAAACGTGTACGTTTGCACTTCCCCGCCACAGGGAAGCTGCTAGCCGGGAATTCTCTGCCTGGTTCTACCCGCTGCCCGGAACGCTACGCAGGGCAAAAGCGGTTCTCGTCCTCCGTGCTTGCTTTTTCTCAGAAAGAGCCGTGGTGTGCCTTTTCGCCGGAAAACGCGTTTTCAGCCGAAAACGTGTACGTTTGCACTTCCGCGCCACAGGGAAGCTGCTAGCCGGGAATTCTCTGCCTGGTTCTACCCGCTGCCCGGAACGCTACGCAGGGCAAAAGCGGTTCTCGTCCTCCGTGCTTGCTTTTTCTCAGAAAGAGCCGTGGTGTGCGTTTTCGCCGGAAAACGCGTTTTCGGCCGAAAACGTGTACGTTTGCACTTCCCCGCCACAGGGAAGCTGCTAGCCGGGAATTCTCTGCCTGGTTCTACCCGCTGCCCGGAACGCTACGCAGGGCAAAAGCGGTTCTCGTCCTCCGTGCTTGCTTTTTCTCAGAAAGAGCCGTGGTGTGCGTTTTCGCCGGAAAACGCGTTTTCGGCCGAAAACGTGTACGTTTGCACTTCCCCGCCACAGGGAAGCTGCTAGGCGGGAATTCTCTGCTTGGTTCTACCCGCTGCCCGGAACGCTACGCAGGGCAAAAGCGGTTCTCGTCCTCCGTGCTTGCTTTTTCTCAGACAGAGCCGTGGTGTGCGATTTCGCCGGAAAACGCGTTTTCGGCCGAAAACGTGTACGTTTGCACTTCCCCGCCACAGGGAAGCTGCTAGCCGGGAATTCTCTGCCTGGTTCTACCCGCTGCCCGGAACGCTACGCAGGGCAAAAGCGGTTCTCGTCCTCCGTGCTTGCTTTTTCTCAGAAAGAGCCGTGGTGTGCGTTTTCGCCGGAAAACGCGTTTTCGGCCGAAAACGTGTACGTTTGCACTTCCCCGCCACAGGGAAGCTGCTAGCCGGGAATTCTCTGCCTGGTTCTACCCGCTGCCCGGAACGCTACGCAGGGCAAAAGCGGTTCTCGTCCTCCGTGCTTGCTTTTTCTCAGAAAGAGCCGTGGTGTGCGTTTTCGCCGGAAAACGCGTTTTCGGCCGAAAACGTGTACGTTTGCACTTCCCCGCCACAGGGAAGCTGCTAGCCGGGAATTCTCTGCCTGGTTCTACCCGCTGCCCGGAACGCTACGCAGGGCAAAAGCGGTTCTCGTCCTCCGTGCTTGCTTTTTCTCAGAAAGAGCCGTGGTGTGCGTTTTCGCCGGAAAACGCGTTTTCGGCCGAAAACGTGTACGTTTGCACTTCCCCGCCACAGGGAAGCTGCTAGCCGGGATTTCTCTGCCTGGTTCTACCCGCTGCCCGGAACGCTACGCAGGGCAAAAGCGGTTCTCGTCCTCCGTGCTTGCTTTTTCTCAGAAAGAGCCGTGGTGTGCGTTTTCGCCGGAAAACGCGTTTTCGGCCGAAAACGTGTACGTTTGCACTTCCCCGCCACAGGGAAGCTGCTAGCCGGGAATTCTCCGCCTGGTTCTACCCGCTGCCCGGAACGCTACGCAGGGCAAAAGCGGTTCTCGTCCTCCGTGCTTGCTTTTTCTCAGAAAGAGCCGTGGTGTGCGTTTTCGGCGGAAAACGCGTTTTCGGCCGAAAACGTGTACGTTTGCACTTCCCCGCCACAGGGAAGCTGCTAGCCGGGAATTCTCTGCCTGGTTCTACCCGCTGCCCGGAACGCTAGGCAGGGCAAAAGCGGTTCTCGTCCTCCGTGCTTGCTTTTTCTCAGAAAGAGCCGTGGTGTGCGTTTTCGCCGGAAAACGCGTTTTCGGCCGAAAACGTGTACGTTTGCACTTCCCCGCCACAGGGAAGCTGCTAGCCGGGAATTCTCTGCCTGGTTCTACCCGCTGCCCGGAACGCTACGCAGGGCAAAAGCGGTTCTCGTCCTCCGTGCTTGCTTTTTCTCAGACAGAGCCGTGGTGTGCGTTTTCGCCGGAAAACGCGTTTTCAGCCGAAAACGTGTACGTTTGCACTTCCCCGCCACAGGGAAGCTGCTAGCCGGGAATTCTCTGCCTGGTTCTACCCGCTGCCCGGAACGCTACGCAGGGCAAAAGCGGTTCTCGTCCTCCGTGCTTGCTTTTTCTCAGAAAGAGCCGTGGTGTGCGTTTTCGCCGGAAAACGCGTTTTCGGCCGAAAACGTGTACGTTTGCACTTCCCCGCCACAGGGAAGCTGCTAGCCGGGAATTCTCTGCCTGGGTCTACCCGCTGCCCGGAACGCTACGCAGGGCAAAAGCGGTTCTCGTCCTCCGTGCTTGCTTTTTCTCAGAAAGAGCCGTGGTGTGCGTTTTCGCCGGAAAACGCGTTTTCGGCCGAAAACGTGTACGTTTGCACTTCCCCGCCACAGGGAAGCTGCTAGCCGGGAATTCTCTGCCTGGTTCTACCCGCTGCCCGGAACGCTACGCAGGGTAAAAGCGGTTCTCGTCCTCCGTGCTTGCTTTTTCTCAGAAAGAGCCGTGGTGTGCGTTTTCGCCGGAAAACGCGTTTTCGGCCGAAAACGTGTACGTTTGCACTTCCCCGCCACAGGGAAGCTGCTAGCCGGGAATTCTCTGCCTGGTTCTACCCGCTGCCCGGAACGCTACGCAGGGCAAAAGCGGTTCTCGTCCTCCGTGCTTGCTTTTTCTCAGAAAGAGCCGTGGTGTGCGTTTTCGCCGGAAAACGCGTTTTCGGCCGAAAACGTGTACGTTTGCACTTCCCCGCCACAGGGAAGCTGCTAGCCGGGAATTCTCTGCCTGGTTCTACCCGCTGCCCGGAACGCTACGCAGGGCAAAAGCGGTTCTCGTCCTCCGTGCTTGCTTTTTCTCAGACAGAGCCTTGGTGTGCGTTTTCGCCGGAAAACGCGTTTTCGGCCGAAAACGTGTACGTTTGCACTTCCCCGCCACAGGGAAGCTGCTAGCCGGGAATTCTCTGCCTGGTTCTACCCGCTGCCCGGAACGCTACACAGGGCAAAAGCGGTTCTCGTCCTCCGTGCTTGCTTTTTCTCAGAAAGAGCCGTGGTGTGCGTTTTCGCCGGAAAACGCGTTTTCGGCCGAAAACGTGTACGTTTGCACTTCCCCGCCACAGGGAAGCTGCTAGCCGGGAATTCTCTGCCTGGTTCTACCCGCTGCCCGGAACGCTACGCAGGGCAAAAGCGGTTCTCGTCCTCCGTGCTTGCTTTTTCTCAGAAAGAGCCGTGGTGTGCGTTTTCGCCGGAAAACGCGTTTTCGGCCGAAAACGTGTACGTTTGCACTTCCCCGCCACAGGGAAGCTGCTAGCCGGGAATTCTCTGCCTGGTTCTACACGCTGCCCGGAACGCTACGCAGGGCAAAAGCGGTTCTCGTCCTCCGTGCTTGCTTTTTCTCAGACAGAGCCGTGGTGTGCGTTTTCGCTGCAAAACGCGTTTTCGGCCGAAAACGTGTACGTTTGCACTTCCCCGCCACAGGGAAGCTGCTAGCCGGGAATTCTCTGCCTGGTTCTACCCGCTGCCCGGAACGCTACGCAGGGCAAAAGCGGTTCTCGTCCTCCGTGCTTGCTTTTTCTCAGAAAGAGCCGTGGTGTGCGTTTTCGCCGGAAAACGCGTTTTCGGCCGAAAACGTGTACGTTTGCAATTCCCCGCCACAGGGAAGCTGCTAGCCGGGAATTCTCTGCCTGGTTCTACCCGCTGCCCGGAACGCTACGCAGGGCAAAAGCGGTTCTCGTCCTCCGTGCTTGCTTTTTCTCAGAAAGAGCCGTGGTGTGCGATTTCGCCGGAAAACGCGTTTTCGGCCGAAAACGTGTACGTTTGCACTTCCCCGCCACAGGGAAGCTGCTAGCCGGGAATTCTCTGCCTGGGTCTACCCGCTGCCCGGAACGCTACGCAGGGCAAAAGCGGTTCTCGTCCTCGGTGCTTGCTTTTTCTCAGAAAGAGCCGTGATGTGCGTTTTCGCCGGAAAACGCGTTTTCGGCCGAAAACGTGTACGTTTGCACTTCCCCGCCACAGGGAAGCTGCTAGCCGGGAATTCTCTGCCTGGGTCTACCCGCTGCCCGGAACGCTACGCAGGGCAAAAGCGGTTCTCGTCCTCCGTGCTTGCTTTTTCTCAGAAAGAGCCGTGGTGTGCGTTTTCGCCGGAAAACGCGTTTTCGGCCGAAAACGTGTACGTTTGCACTTCCCCGCCACAGGGAAGCTGCTAGCCGGGAATTCTCTGCCTGGTTCTACCCGCTGCCCGGAACGCTACGCAGGGCAAAAGCGGTTCTCGTCCTCCGTGCTTGCTTTTTCTCAGAAAGAGCCGTGGTGTGCCTTTTCGCCGGAAAACGCGTTTTCGGCCGAAAACGTGTACGTTTGCACTTCCCCGCCACAGGGAAGCTGCTAGCCGGGAATTCTCTGCCTGGTTCTACCCGCTGCCCGGAACGCTACGCAGGGCAGAAGCGGTTCTCGTCCTCCGTGCTTGCTTTTTCTCAGAAAGAGCCGTGGTGTGCGTTTTCGCCGGAAAACGCGTTTTCAGCCGAAAACGTGTACGTTTGCACTTCCGCGCCACAGGGAAGCTGCTAGCCGGGAATTCTCTGCCTGGTTCTACCCGCTGCCCGGAACGCTACGCAGGGCAAAAGCGGTTCTCGTCCTCCGTGCTTGCTTTTTCTCAGAAAGAGCCGTGGTGTGCGTTTTCGCCGGAAAACGCGTTTTCGGCCGAAAACGTGTACGTTTGCACTTCCCCGCCACAGGGAAGCTGCTAGCCGGGAATTCTCTGCCTGGTTCTACCCGCTGCCCGGAACGCTACGCAGGGCAAAAGCGGTTCTCGTCCTCCGTGCTTGCTTTTTCTCAGAAAGAGCCGTGGTGTGCGTTTTCGCCGGAAAACGCGTTTTCGGCCGAAAACGTGTACGTTTGCACTTCCCCGCCACAGGGAAGCTGCTAGCCGGGAATTCTCTGCCTGGTTCTACCCGCTGCCCGGAACGCTACGCAGGGCAAAAGCGGTTCTCGTCCTCCGTGCTTGCTTTTTCTCAGAAAGTGTCGTGGTGTGCGTTTTCGCCGGAAAACGCGTTTTCGGCCGAAAACGTGTACGTTTGCACTTCCCCGCCACAGGGAAGCTGCTAGCCGGGAATTCTCTGCCTGGTTCTACCCGCTGCCCGGAACGCTACGCAGGGCAAAAGCGGTTCTCGTCCTCCGTGCTTGCTTTTTCTCAGAAAGAGCCGTGGTGTGCGTTTTACCCGGAAAACGCATTTTCGGCCGATAACGTGTACGTTTGCACTTCCCCGCCACAGGGAAGCTGCTAGCCGGGAATTCTCTGCCTGGTTCTACCCGCTGCCCGGAACGCTACGCAGGGCAAAAGCGGTTCTCGTCCTCCGTGCTTGCTTTTTCTCAGAAAGAGCCGTGGTGTGCGTTTTCGCCGGAAAACGCGTTTTCGGCCGAAAACGTGTACGTTTGCACTTCCCCGCCACAGGGAAGCTGCTAGCCGGGAATTCTCTGCCTGGTTCTACCCGCTGCCCGGAACGCTACGCAGGGCAAAAGCGGTTCTCGTCCTCCGTGCTTGTTTTTTCTCAGAAAGAGCCGTGGTGTGCGTTTTCGCCGGAAAACGCGTTTTCGGCCGAAAACGTGTACGTTTGCACTTCACCGCCACAGGGAAGCTGCTAGCCGGGAATTCTCTGCCTGGTTCTACCCGCTGCCCGGAACGCTACGCAGGGCAAAAGCGGTTCTCGTCCTCCATGCTTGCTTTTTCTCAGAAAGAGCCGTGGTGTGCGATTTCGCCGGAAAACGCGTTTTCGGCCGAAAACGTGTACGTTTGCACTTCCCCGCCACAGGGAAGCTGCTAGCCGGGAATTCTCTGCCTGGTTCTACCCGCTGCCCGGAACGCTACGCAGGGCAAAAGCGGTTCTCGTCCTCCGTGCTTGCTTTTTCTCAGAAAGAGCCGTGGTGTGCGTTTTCGCCGGAAAACGCGTTTTCGGCCGAAAACGTGTACGTTTGCACTTCCCCGCCACAGGGAAGCTGCTAGCCGGGAATTCTCTGCCTGGTTCTACCCGCTGCCCGGAACGCTACGCAGGGCAAAAGCGGTTCTCGTCCTCCGTGCTTGCTTTTTCTCAGAAAGAGCCGTGGTGTGCCTTTTCGCCGGAAAACGCGTTTTCGGCCGAAAACGTGTACGTTTGCACTTCCCCGCCACAGGGAAGCTGCTAGCCGGGAATTCTCTGCCTGGTTCTACCCGCTGCCCGGAACGCTACGCAGGGCAAAAGCGGTTCTCGTCCTCCGTGCTTGCTTTTTCTCAGAAAGTGTTGTGGTGTGCGTTTTCGCCGGAAAACGCGTTTTCGGCCGAAAACGTGTACGTTTGCACTTCCCCGCCACAGGGAAGCTGCTAGCCGGGAATTCTCTGCCTGGTTCTACCCGCTGCCCGGAACGCTACGCAGGGCAAAAGCGGTTCTCGTCCTCCGTGCTTGCTTTTTCTCAGAAAGAGCCGTGGTGTGCCTTTTCGCCGGAAAACGCGTTTTCGGCCGAAAACGTGTACGTTTGCACTTCCCCGCCACAGGGAAGCTGCTAGCCGGGAATTCTCTGCCTGGTTCTACCCGCTGCCCGGAACGCTACGCAGGGCAGAAGCGGTTCTCGTCCTCCGTGCTTGCTTTTTCTCAGAAAGAGCCGTGGTGTGCGTTTTCGCCGGAAAACGCGTTTTCAGCCGAAAACGTGTACGTTTGCACTTCCGCGCCACAGGGAAGCTGCTAGCCGGGAATTCTCTGCCTGGTTCTACCCGCTGCCCGGAACGCTACGCAGGGCAAAAGCGGTTCTCGTCCTCCGTGCTTGCTTTTTCTCAGAAAGAGCCGTGGTGTGCGTTTTCGCCGGAAAACGCGTTTTCGGCCGAAAACGTGTACGTTTGCACTTCCCCGCCACAGGGAAGCTGCTAGCCGGGAATTCTCTGCCTGGTTCTACCCGCTGCCCGGAACGCTACGCAGGGCAAAAGCGGTTCTCGTCCTCCGTGCTTGCTTTTTCTCAGAAAGAGCCGTGGTGTGCGATTTCGCCGGAAAACGCGTTTTCGGCCGAAAACGTGTACGTTTGCACTTCCCCGCCACAGGGAAGCTGCTAGCCGGGAATTCTCTGCCTGGTTCTACCCGCTGCCCGGAACGCTACGCAGGGCAAAAGCGGTTCTCGTCCTCCGTGCTTGCTTTTTCTCAGAAAGAGCCGTGGTGTGCGTTTTCGCCGGAAAACGCGTTTTCGGCCGAAAACGTGTACGTTTGCACTTCGCCGCCACAGGGAAGCTGCTAGCCGGGAATTCTCTGCCTGGTTCTACCCGCTGCCCGGAACGCTACGCAGGGCAAAAGCGGTTCTCGTCCTCCGTGCTTGCTTTTTCTCAGAAAGAGCCGTGGTGTGCCTTTTCGCCGGAAAACGCGTTTTCGGCCGAAAACGTGTACGTTTGCACTTCCCCGCCACAGGGAAGCTGCTAGCCGGGAATTCTCTGCCTGGTTCTACCCGCTGCCCGGAACGCTACGCAGGGCAAAAGCGGTTCTCGTCCTCCGTGCTTGCTTTTTCTCAGAAAGTGTCGTGGTGTGCGTTTTCGCCGGAAAACGCGTTTTCGGCCGAAAACGTGTACGTTTGCACTTCCCCGCCACAGGGAAGCTGCTAGCCGGGAATTCTCTGCCTGGTTCTACCCGCTGCCCGGAACGCTACGCAGGGCAAAAGCGGTTCTCGTCCTCCGTGCTTGCTTTTTCTCAGAAAGAGCCGTGGTGTGCGTTTTCGCCGGAAAACGCATTTTCGGCCGATAACGTGTACGTTTGCACTTCCCCGCCACAGGGAAGCTGCTAGCCGGGAATTCTCTGCCTGGTTCTACCCGCTGCCCGGAACGCTACGCAGGGCAAAAGCGGTTCTCGTCCTCCGTGCTTGCTTTTTCTCAGAAAGAGCCGTGGTGTGCGTTTTCGCCGGAAAACGCGTTTTCGGCCGAAAAGGTGTACGTTTGCACTTCCCCGCCAGAGGGAAGCTGCTAGCCGGGAATTCTCTGCCTGGTTCTACCCGCTGCCCGGAACGCTACGCAGGGCAAAAGCGGTTCTCGTCCTCCGTGCTTGCTTTTTCTCAGAAAGAGCCGTGGTGTGCGATTTCGCCGGAAAACGCGTTTTCGGCCGAAAACGTGTACGTTTGCACTTCCCCGCCACAGGGAAGCTGCTAGCCGGGAATTCTCTGCCTGGGTCTACCCGCTGCCCGGAACGCTACGCAGGGCAAAAGCGGTTCTCGTCCTCCGTGCTTGCTTTTTCTCAGAAAGAGCCGTGGTGTGCGTTTTCGCCGGAAAACGCGTTTTCGGCCGAAAACGTGTACGTTTGCACTTCCCCGCCACAGGGAAGCTGCTAGCCGGGAATTCTCAGCCTGGTTCTACCCGCTGCCCGGAACGCTACGCAGGGCAAAAGCGGTTCTCGTCCTCCGTGCTTGCTTTTTCTCAGAAAGAGCCGTGGTGTGCGTTTTCGCCGGAAAACGCGTTTTCGGCCGAAAACGTGTACGTTTGCACTTCCCCGCCACAGGGAAGCTGCTAGCCGGGAATTCTCTGCCTGGTTCTACCCGCTGCCCGGAACGCTACGCAGGGCAAAAGCGGTTCTCGTCCTCCGTGCTTGCTTTTTCTCAGAAAGAGCCGTGGTGTGCGTTTTCGCCGGAAAACGCGTTTTCGGCCGAAAACGTGTACGTTTGCACTTCCCCGCCACAGGGAAGCTGCTAGCCGGGAATTCTCTGCCTGGTTCTACCCGCTGCCCGGAACGCTACGCAGGGCAAAAGCGGTTCTCGTCCTCCGTGCTTGCTTTTTCTCAGAAAGAGCCGTGGTGTGCCTTTTCGCCGGAAAACGCGTTTTCAGCCGAAAACGTGTACGTTTGCACTTCCGCGCCACAGGGAAGCTGCTAGCCGGGAATTCTCTGCCTGGTTCTACCCGCTGCCCGGAACGCTACGCAGGGCAAAAGCGGTTCTCGTCCTCCGTGCTTGCTTTTTCTCAGAAAGAGCCGTGGTGTGCGTTTTCGCCGGAAAACGCGTTTTCGGCCGAAAACGTGTACGTTTGCACTTCCCCGCCACAGGGAAGCTGCTAGCCGGGAATTCTCAGCCTGGTTCTACCCGCTGCCCGGAACGCTACGCAGGGCAAAAGCGGTTCTCGTCCTCCGTGCTTGCTTTTTCTCAGAAAGAGCCGTGGTGTGCGTTTTCGCCGGAAAACGCGTTTTCGGCCGAAAACGTGTACGTTTGCACTTCCCGGCCACAGGGAAGCTGCTAGCCGGGAATTCTCTGCCTGGGTCTACCCGCTGCCCGGAACGCTACGCAGGGCAAAAGCGGTTCTCGTCCTCCGTGCTTGCTTTTTCTCAGAAAGAGCCGTGGTGTGCGATTTCGCCGGAAAACGCGTTTTCGGCCGAAAACGTGTACGTTTGCACTTCCCCGCCACAGGGAAGCTGCTAGCCGGGAATTCTCTGCCTGGTTCTACCCGCTGCCCGGAACGCTACGCAGGGCAAAAGCGGTTCTCGTCCTCCGTGCTTGCTTTTTCTCAGAAAGAGCCGTGGTGTGCGATTTCGCCGGAAAACGCGTTTTCGGCCGAAAACGTGTACGTTTGCACTTCCCCGCCACAGGGAAGCTGCTAGCCGGGAATTCTCTGCCTGGTTCTACCCGCTGCCCGGAACGCTACGCAGGGCAAAAGCGGTTCTCGTCCTCCGTGCTTGTTTTTTCTCAGAAAGAGCCGTGGTGTGCGTTTTCGCCGGAAAACGCGTTTTCGGCCGAAAATGTGTACGTTTGCACTTCCCCGCCACAGGGAAGCTGCTAGCCGGGAATTCTCTGCCTGGTTCTACCCGCTGCCCGGAACGCTACGCAGGGCAAAAGCGGTTCTCGTCCTCCGTGCTTGCTTTTTCTCAGAAAGAGCCGTGGTGTGCCTTTTCGCCGGAAAACGCGTTTTCGGCCGAAAACGTGTACGTTTGCACTTCCCCGCCACAGGGAAGCTGCTAGCCGGGAATTCTCTGCCTGGTTCTACCCGCTGCCCGGAACGCTACGCAGGGCAAAAGCGGTTCTCGTCCTCCGTGCTTGCTTTTTCTCCCAAAGAGCCGTGGTGTGCGTTTTCGCCGGAAAACGCGTTTTCGGCCGAAAACGTGTACGTTTGCACTTCCCGGCCACAGGGAAGCTGCTAGCCGGGAATTCTCTGCCTGGGTCTACCCGCTGCCCGGAACGCTACGCAGGGCAAAAGCGGTTCTCGTCCTCCGTGCTTGCTTTTTCTCAGAAAGAGCCGTGGTGTGCGATTTCGCCGGAAAACGCGTTTTCGGCCGAAAACGTGTACGTTTGCACTTCCCCGCCACAGGGAAGCTGCTAGCCGGGAATTCTCTGCCTGGTTCTACCCGCTGCCCGGAACGCTACGCAGGGCAAAAGCGGTTCTCGTCCTCCGTGCTTGCTTTTTCTCAGAAAGAGCCGTGGTGTGCGATTTCGCCGGAAAACGCGTTTTCGGCCGAAAACGTGTACGTTTGCACTTCCCCGCCACAGGGAAGCTGCTAGCCGGGAATTCTCTGCCTGGTTCTACCCGCTGCCCGGAACGCTACGCAGGGCAAAAGCGGTTCTCGTCCTCCGTGCTTGTTTTTTCTCAGAAAGAGCCGTGGTGTGCGTTTTCGCCGGAAAACGCGTTTTCGGCCGAAAATGTGTACGTTTGCACTTCCCCGCCACAGGGAAGCTGCTAGCCGGGAATTCTCTGCCTGGTTCTACCCGCTGCCCGGAACGCTACGCAGGGCAAAAGCGGTTCTCGTCCTCCGTGCTTGCTTTTTCTCAGAAAGAGCCGTGGTGTGCGTTTTCGGCGGAAAACGCGTTTTCGGCCGAAAACGTGTACGTTTGCACTTCCCCGCCACAGGGAAGCTGCTAGCCGGGAATTCTCTGCCTGGTTCTACCCGCTGCCCGGAACGCTACGCAGGGCAAAAGCGGTTCTCGTCCTCCGTGCTTGCTTTTTCTCAGAAAGAGCCGTGGTGTGCGTTTTCGCCGGAAAACGCGTTTTCGGCCGAAAACGTGTACATTTGCACTTCCCCGCCACAGGGAAGCTGCTAGCCGGGAATTCTCTGCCTGGTTCTACCCGCTGCCCGGAACGCTACGCAGGGCAAAAGCGGTTCTCGTCCTCCGTGCTTGCTTTTTCTCAGAAAGAGCCGTGGTGTGCGTTTTCCCCGGAAAACGCATTTTCGGCCGATAACGTGTACGTTTGCACTTCCCCGCCACAGGGAAGCTGCTAGCCGGGAATTCTCTGCCTGGTTCTACCCGCTGCCCGGAACGCTACGCAGGGCAAAAGCGGTTCTCGTCCTCCGTGCTTGCTTTTTCTCAGAAAGAGCCGTGGTGTGCGTTTTCGGCGGAAAACGCGTTTTCGGCCGAAAACGTGTACGTTTGCACTTCCCCGCCACAGGGAAGCTGCTAGCCGGGAATTCTCTGCCTGGTTCTACCCGCTGCCCGGAACGCTACGCAGGGCAAAAGCGGTTCTCGTCCTCCGTGCTTGCTTTTTCTCAGAAAGAGCCGTGGTGTGCGTTTTCGCCGGAAAACGCGTTTTCGGCCGAAAACGTGTACGTTTGCACTTCCCCGCCACAGGGAAGCTGCTAGCCGGGAATTCTCTGCCTGGTTCTACCCGCTGCCCGGAACGCTACGCAGGGCAAAAGCGGTTCTCGTCCTCCGTGCTTGCTTTTTCTCAAAAAGAGCCGTGGTGTGCTTTTTCGCCGGAAAACGCGTTTTCGGCCGAAAACGTGTACGTTTGCACTTCCCCGCCACAGGGAAGCTGCTAGCCGGGAATTCTCAGCCTGGTTCTACCCGCTGCCCGGAACGCTACGCAGGGCAAAAGCGGTTCTCGTCCTCCGTGCTTGCTTTTTCTCAGAAAGAGCCGTGGTGTGCGTTTTCGCCGGAAAACGCGTTTTCGGCCGAAAACGTGTACGTTTGCACTTCCCCGCCACAGGGAAGCTGCTAGCCGGGAATTCTCTGCCTGGTTCTACCCGCTGCCCGGAACGCTACGCAGGGCAAAAGCGGTTCTCGTCCTCCGTGCTTGCGTTTTCTCAGAAAGAGCCGTGGTGTGCGTTTTCGCCGGAAAACGCGTTTTCGGCCGAAAACGTGTACGTTTGCACTTCCCCGCCACAGGGAAGCTGCTAGCCGGGAATTCTCAGCCTGGTTCTACCCGCTGCCCGGAACGCTACGCAGGGCAAAAGCGGTTCTCGTCCTCCGTGCTTGCTTTTTCTCAGAAAGAGCCGTGGTGTGCGTTTTCGCCGGAAAACGCGTTTTCGGCCGAAAACGTGTACGTTTGCACTTCCCCGCCACAGGGAAGCTGCTAGCCGGGAATTCTCTGCCTGGTTCTACCCGCTGCCCGGAACGCTACGCAGGGCAAAAGCGGTTCTCGTCCTCCGTGCTTGCTTTTTCTCAGAAAGAGCCGTGGTGTGCGTTTTCGCCGGAAAACGCGTTTTCGGCCGAAAACGTGTACGTTTGCACTTCCCCGCCACAGGGAAGCTGCTAGCCGGGATTTCTCTGCCTGGTTCTACCCGCTGCCCGGAACGCTACGCAGGGCAAAAGCGGTTCTCGTCCTCCGTGCTTGCTTTTTCTCAGAAAGAGCCGTGGTGTGCGTTTTCGCCGGAAAACGCGTTTTCGGCCGAAAACGTGTACGTTTGCACTTCCCCGCCACAGGGAAGCTGCTAGCCGGGAATTCTCTGCCTGGTTCTACCCGCTGCCCGGAACGCTACGCAGGGCAAAAGCGGTTCTCGTCCTCCGTGCTTGCTTTTTCTCAGAAAGAGCCGTGGTGTGCGTTTTCGGCGGAAAACGCGTTTTCGGCCGAAAACGTGTACGTTTGCACTTCCCCGCCACAGGGAAGCTGCTAGCCGGGAATTCTCTGCTTGGTTCTACCCGCTGCCCGGAACGCTACGCAGGGCAAAAGCGGTTCTCGTCCTCCGTGCTTGCTTTTTCTCAGAAAGAGCCGTGGTGTGCGATTTCGCCGGAAAACGTGTTTTCGGCCGAAAACGTGTACGTTTGCACTTCCCCGCCACAGGGAAGCTGCTAGCCGGGAATTCTCTGCCTGGTTCTACCCGCTGCCCGGAACGCTACGCAGGGCAAAAGCGGTTCTCGTCCTCCGTGCTTGCTTTTTCTCCCAAAGAGCCGTGGTGTGCCTTTTCGCCGGAAAACGCGTTTTCGGCCGAAAACGTGTACGTTTGCACTTCCCCGCCACAGGGAAGCTGCTAGCCGGGAATTCTCTGCCTGGTTCTACCCGCTGCCCGGAACGCTACGCAGGGCAAAAGCGGTTCTCGTCCTCCGTGCTTGCTTTTTCTCAGAAAGAGCCGTGGTGTGCGTTTTCGCCGGAAAACGCGTTTTCGGCCGAAAACGTGTACGTTTGCACTTCCCCGCCACAGGGAAGCTGCTAGCCGGGAATTCTCTGCCTGGTTCTACCCGCTGCCCGGAACGCTACGCAGGGCAAAAGCGGTTCTCGTCCTCCGTGCTTGCTTTTTCTCAGAAAGAGCCGTGGTGTGCCTTTTCGCCGGAAAACGCGTTTTCAGCCGAAAACGTGTACGTTTGCACTTCAGCGCCACAGGGAAGCTGCTAGCCGGGAATTCTCTGCCTGGTTCTACCCGCTGCCCGGAACGCTACGCAGGGCAAAAGCGGTTCTCGTCCTCCGTGCTTGCTTTTTCTCAGAAAGAGCCGTGGTGTGCGTTTTCGCCGGAAAACGCGTTTTCGGCCGAAAACGTGTACGTTTGCACTTCCCCGCCACAGGGAAGCTGCTAGCCGGGAATTCTCTGCCTGGTTCTACCCGCTGCCCGGAACGCTACGCAGGGCAAAAGCGGTTCTCGTCCTCCGTGCTTGCTTTTTCTCAGAAAGAGCCGTGGTGTGCGTTTTCGCCGGAAAACGCGTTTTCGGCCGAAAACGTGTACGTTTGCACTTCCCCGCCACAGGGAAGCTGCTAGCCGGGAATTCTCTGCCTGGTTCTACCCGCTGCCCGGAACGCTACGCAGGGCAAAAGCGGTTCTCGTCCTCCGTGCTTGCTTTTTCTCAGAAAGAGCCGTGGTGTGCGTTTTCGGCGGAAAACGCGTTTTCGGCCGAAAACGTGTACGTTTGCACTTCCCCGCCACAGGGAAGCTGCTAGCCGGGAATTCTCTGCTTGGTTCTACCCGCTGCCCGGAACGCTACGCAGGGCAAAAGCGGTTCTCGTCCTCCGTGCTTGCTTTTTCTCAGAAAGAGCCGTGGTGTGCGATTTCGCCGGAAAACGCGTTTTCGGCCGAAAACGTGTACGTTTGCACTTCCCCGCCACAGGGAAGCTGCTAGCCGGGAATTCTCTGCCTGGTTCTACCCGCTGCCCGGAACGCTACGCAGGGCAAAAGCGGTTCTCGTCCTCCGTGCTTGCTTTTTCTCCCAAAGAGCCGTGGTGTGCCTTTTCGCCGGAAAACGCGTTTTCGGCCGAAAACGTGTACGTTTGCACTTCCCCGCCACAGGGAAGCTGCTAGCCGGGAATTCTCAGCCTGGTTCTACCCGCTGCCCGGAACGCTACGCAGGGCAAAAGCGGTTCTCGTCCTCCGTGCTTGCTTTTTCTCAGAAAGAGCCGTGGTGTGCGTTTTCGCCGGAAAACGCGTTTTCGGCCGAAAACGTGTACGTTTGCACTTCCCCGCCACAGGGAAGCTGCTAGCCGGGAATTCTCTGCCTGGTTCTACCCGCTGCCCGGAACGCTACGCAGGGCAAAAGCGGTTCTCGTCCTCCGTGCTTGCTTTTTCTCAGAAAGAGCCGTGGTGTGCCTTTTCGCCGGAAAACGCGTTTTCAGCCGAAAACGTGTACGTTTGCACTTCCGCGCCACAGGGAAGCTGCTAGCCGGGAATTCTCTGCCTGGTTCTACCCGCTGCCCGGAACGCTACGCAGGGCAAAAGCGGTTCTCGTCCTCCGTGCTTGCTTTTTCTCAGAAAGAGCCGTGGTGTGCGTTTTCGCCGGAAAACGCGTTTTCGGCCGAAAACGTGTACGTTTGCACTTCCCCGCCACAGGGAAGCTGCTAGCCGGGAATTCTCTGCCTGGTTCTACCCGCTGCCCGGAACGCTACGCAGGGCAAAAGCGGTTCTCGTCCTCCGTGCTTGCTTTTTCTCAGAAAGAGCCGTGGTGTGCGTTTTCGCCGGAAAACGCGTTTTCGGCCGAAAACGTGTACGTTTGCACTTCCCCGCCACAGGGAAGCTGCTAGGCGGGAATTCTCTGCTTGGTTCTACCCGCTGCCCGGAACGCTACGCAGGGCAAAAGCGGTTCTCGTCCTCCGTGCTTGCTTTTTCTCAGACAGAGCCGTGGTGTGCGATTTCGCCGGAAAACGCGTTTTCGGCCGAAAACGTGTACGTTTGCACTTCCCCGCCACAGGGAAGCTGCTAGCCGGGAATTCTCTGCCTGGTTCTACCCGCTGCCCGGAACGCTACGCAGGGCAAAAGCGGTTCTCGTCCTCCGTGCTTGCTTTTTCTCAGAAAGAGCCGTGGTGTGCGTTTTCGCCGGAAAACGCGTTTTCGGCCGAAAACGTGTACGTTTGCACTTCCCCGCCACAGGGAAGCTGCTAGCCGGGAATTCTCTGCCTGGTTCTACCCGCTGCCCGGAACGCTACGCAGGGCAAAAGCGGTTCTCGTCCTCCGTGCTTGCTTTTTCTCAGAAAGAGCCGTGGTGTGCGTTTTCGCCGGAAAACGCGTTTTCGGCCGAAAACGTGTACGTTTGCACTTCCCCGCCACAGGGAAGCTGCTAGCCGGGAATTCTCTGCCTGGTTCTACCCGCTGCCCGGAACGCTACGCAGGGCAAAAGCGGTTCTCGTCCTCCGTGCTTGCTTTTTCTCAGAAAGAGCCGTGGTGTGCGTTTTCGCCGGAAAACGCGTTTTCGGCCGAAAACGTGTACGTTTGCACTTCCCCGCCACAGGGAAGCTGCTAGCCGGGATTTCTCTGCCTGGTTCTACCCGCTGCCCGGAACGCTACGCAGGGCAAAAGCGGTTCTCGTCCTCCGTGCTTGCTTTTTCTCAGAAAGAGCCGTGGTGTGCGTTTTCGCCGGAAAACGCGTTTTCGGCCGAAAACGTGTACGTTTGCACTTCCCCGCCACAGGGAAGCTGCTAGCCGGGAATTCTCCGCCTGGTTCTACCCGCTGCCCGGAACGCTACGCAGGGCAAAAGCGGTTCTCGTCCTCCGTGCTTGCTTTTTCTCAGAAAGAGCCGTGGTGTGCGTTTTCGGCGGAAAACGCGTTTTCGGCCGAAAACGTGTACGTTTGCACTTCCCCGCCACAGGGAAGCTGCTAGCCGGGAATTCTCTGCCTGGTTCTACCCGCTGCCCGGAACGCTAGGCAGGGCAAAAGCGGTTCTCGTCCTCCGTGCTTGCTTTTTCTCAGAAAGAGCCGTGGTGTGCGTTTTCGCCGGAAAACGCGTTTTCGGCCGAAAACGTGTACGTTTGCACTTCCCCGCCACAGGGAAGCTGCTAGCCGGGAATTCTCTGCCTGGTTCTACCCGCTGCCCGGAACGCTACGCAGGGCAAAAGCGGTTCTCGTCCTCCGTGCTTGCTTTTTCTCAGACAGAGCCGTGGTGTGCGTTTTCGCCGGAAAACGCGTTTTCAGCCGAAAACGTGTACGTTTGCACTTCCCCGCCACAGGGAAGCTGCTAGCCGGGAATTCTCTGCCTGGTTCTACCCGCTGCCCGGAACGCTACGCAGGGCAAAAGCGGTTCTCGTCCTCCGTGCTTGCTTTTTCTCAGAAAGAGCCGTGGTGTGCGTTTTCGCCGGAAAACGCGTTTTCGGCCGAAAACGTGTACGTTTGCACTTCCCCGCCACAGGGAAGCTGCTAGCCGGGAATTCTCTGCCTGGGTCTACCCGCTGCCCGGAACGCTACGCAGGGCAAAAGCGGTTCTCGTCCTCCGTGCTTGCTTTTTCTCAGAAAGAGCCGTGGTGTGCGTTTTCGCCGGAAAACGCGTTTTCGGCCGAAAACGTGTACGTTTGCACTTCCCCGCCACAGGGAAGCTGCTAGCCGGGAATTCTCTGCCTGGTTCTACCCGCTGCCCGGAACGCTACGCAGGGTAAAAGCGGTTCTCGTCCTCCGTGCTTGCTTTTTCTCAGAAAGAGCCGTGGTGTGCGTTTTCGCCGGAAAACGCGTTTTCGGCCGAAAACGTGTACGTTTGCACTTCCCCGCCACAGGGAAGCTGCTAGCCGGGAATTCTCTGCCTGGTTCTACCCGCTGCCCGGAACGCTACGCAGGGCAAAAGCGGTTCTCGTCCTCCGTGCTTGCTTTTTCTCAGAAAGAGCCGTGGTGTGCGTTTTCGCCGGAAAACGCGTTTTCGGCCGAAAACGTGTACGTTTGCACTTCCCCGCCACAGGGAAGCTGCTAGCCGGGAATTCTCTGCCTGGTTCTACCCGCTGCCCGGAACGCTACGCAGGGCAAAAGCGGTTCTCGTCCTCCGTGCTTGCTTTTTCTCAGACAGAGCCTTGGTGTGCGTTTTCGCCGGAAAACGCGTTTTCGGCCGAAAACGTGTACGTTTGCACTTCCCCGCCACAGGGAAGCTGCTAGCCGGGAATTCTCTGCCTGGTTCTACCCGCTGCCCGGAACGCTACACAGGGCAAAAGCGGTTCTCGTCCTCCGTGCTTGCTTTTTCTCAGAAAGAGCCGTGGTGTGCGTTTTCGCCGGAAAACGCGTTTTCGGCCGAAAACGTGTACGTTTGCACTTCCCCGCCACAGGGAAGCTGCTAGCCGGGAATTCTCTGCCTGGTTCTACCCGCTGCCCGGAACGCTACGCAGGGCAAAAGCGGTTCTCGTCCTCCGTGCTTGCTTTTTCTCAGAAAGAGCCGTGGTGTGCGTTTTCGCCGGAAAACGCGTTTTCGGCCGAAAACGTGTACGTTTGCACTTCCCCGCCACAGGGAAGCTGCTAGCCGGGAATTCTCTGCCTGGTTCTACACGCTGCCCGGAACGCTACGCAGGGCAAAAGCGGTTCTCGTCCTCCGTGCTTGCTTTTTCTCAGACAGAGCCGTGGTGTGCGTTTTCGCTGCAAAACGCGTTTTCGGCCGAAAACGTGTACGTTTGCACTTCCCCGCCACAGGGAAGCTGCTAGCCGGGAATTCTCTGCCTGGTTCTACCCGCTGCCCGGAACGCTACGCAGGGCAAAAGCGGTTCTCGTCCTCCGTGCTTGCTTTTTCTCAGAAAGAGCCGTGGTGTGCGTTTTCGCCGGAAAACGCGTTTTCGGCCGAAAACGTGTACGTTTGCAATTCCCCGCCACAGGGAAGCTGCTAGCCGGGAATTCTCTGCCTGGTTCTACCCGCTGCCCGGAACGCTACGCAGGGCAAAAGCGGTTCTCGTCCTCCGTGCTTGCTTTTTCTCAGAAAGAGCCGTGGTGTGCGATTTCGCCGGAAAACGCGTTTTCGGCCGAAAACGTGTACGTTTGCACTTCCCCGCCACAGGGAAGCTGCTAGCCGGGAATTCTCTGCCTGGGTCTACCCGCTGCCCGGAACGCTACGCAGGGCAAAAGCGGTTCTCGTCCTCCGTGCTTGCTTTTTCTCAGAAAGAGCCGTGATGTGCGTTTTCGCCGGAAAACGCGTTTTCGGCCGAAAACGTGTACGTTTGCACTTCCCCGCCACAGGGAAGCTGCTAGCCGGGAATTCTCTGCCTGGGTCTACCCGCTGCCCGGAACGCTACGCAGGGCAAAAGCGGTTCTCGTCCTCCGTGCTTGCTTTTTCTCAGAAAGAGCCGTGGTGTGCGTTTTCGCCGGAAAACGCGTTTTCGGCCGAAAACGTGTACGTTTGCACTTCCCCGCCACAGGGAAGCTGCTAGCCGGGAATTCTCTGCCTGGTTCTACCCGCTGCCCGGAACGCTACGCAGGGCAAAAGCGGTTCTCGTCCTCCGTGCTTGCTTTTTCTCAGAAAGAGCCGTGGTGTGCCTTTTCGCCGGAAAACGCGTTTTCGGCCGAAAACGTGTACGTTTGCACTTCCCCGCCACAGGGAAGCTGCTAGCCGGGAATTCTCTGCCTGGTTCTACCCGCTGCCCGGAACGCTACGCAGGGCAGAAGCGGTTCTCGTCCTCCGTGCTTGCTTTTTCTCAGAAAGAGCCGTGGTGTGCGTTTTCGCCGGAAAACGCGTTTTCAGCCGAAAACGTGTACGTTTGCACTTCCGCGCCACAGGGAAGCTGCTAGCCGGGAATTCTCTGCCTGGTTCTACCCGCTGCCCGGAACGCTACGCAGGGCAAAAGCGGTTCTCGTCCTCCGTGCTTGCTTTTTCTCAGAAAGAGCCGTGGTGTGCGTTTTCGCCGGAAAACGCGTTTTCGGCCGAAAACGTGTACGTTTGCACTTCCCCGCCACAGGGAAGCTGCTAGCCGGGAATTCTCTGCCTGGTTCTACCCGCTGCCCGGAACGCTACGCAGGGCAAAAGCGGTTCTCGTCCTCCGTGCTTGCTTTTTCTCAGAAAGAGCCGTGGTGTGCGTTTTCGCCGGAAAACGCGTTTTCGGCCGAAAACGTGTACGTTTGCACTTCCCCGCCACAGGGAAGCTGCTAGCCGGGAATTCTCTGCCTGGTTCTACCCGCTGCCCGGAACGCTACGCAGGGCAAAAGCGGTTCTCGTCCTCCGTGCTTGCTTTTTCTCAGAAAGTGTCGTGGTGTGCGTTTTCGCCGGAAAACGCGTTTTCGGCCGAAAACGTGTACGTTTGCACTTCCCCGCCACAGGGAAGCTGCTAGCCGGGAATTCTCTGCCTGGTTCTACCCGCTGCCCGGAACGCTACGCAGGGCAAAAGCGGTTCTCGTCCTCCGTGCTTGCTTTTTCTCAGAAAGAGCCGTGGTGTGCGTTTTACCCGGAAAACGCATTTTCGGCCGATAACGTGTACGTTTGCACTTCCCCGCCACAGGGAAGCTGCTAGCCGGGAATTCTCTGCCTGGTTCTACCCGCTGCCCGGAACGCTACGCAGGGCAAAAGCGGTTCTCGTCCTCCGTGCTTGCTTTTTCTCAGAAAGAGCCGTGGTGTGCGTTTTCGCCGGAAAACGCGTTTTCGGCCGAAAACGTGTACGTTTGCACTTCCCCGCCACAGGGAAGCTGCTAGCCGGGAATTCTCTGCCTGGTTCTACCCGCTGCCCGGAACGCTACGCAGGGCAAAAGCGGTTCTCGTCCTCCGTGCTTGTTTTTTCTCAGAAAGAGCCGTGGTGTGCGTTTTCGCCGGAAAACGCGTTTTCGGCCGAAAACGTGTACGTTTGCACTTCACCGCCACAGGGAAGCTGCTAGCCGGGAATTCTCTGCCTGGTTCTACCCGCTGCCCGGAACGCTACGCAGGGCAAAAGCGGTTCTCGTCCTCCATGCTTGCTTTTTCTCAGAAAGAGCCGTGGTGTGCGATTTCGCCGGAAAACGCGTTTTCGGCCGAAAACGTGTACGTTTGCACTTCCCCGCCACAGGGAAGCTGCTAGCCGGGAATTCTCTGCCTGGTTCTACCCGCTGCCCGGAACGCTACGCAGGGCAAAAGCGGTTCTCGTCCTCCGTGCTTGCTTTTTCTCAGAAAGAGCCGTGGTGTGCGTTTTCGCCGGAAAACGCGTTTTCGGCCGAAAACGTGTACGTTTGCACTTCCCCGCCACAGGGAAGCTGCTAGCCGGGAATTCTCTGCCTGGTTCTACCCGCTGCCCGGAACGCTACGCAGGGCAAAAGCGGTTCTCGTCCTCCGTGCTTGCTTTTTCTCAGAAAGAGCCGTGGTGTGCCTTTTCGCCGGAAAACGCGTTTTCGGCCGAAAACGTGTACGTTTGCACTTCCCCGCCACAGGGAAGCTGCTAGCCGGGAATTCTCTGCCTGGTTCTACCCGCTGCCCGGAACGCTACGCAGGGCAAAAGCGGTTCTCGTCCTCCGTGCTTGCTTTTTCTCAGAAAGTGTTGTGGTGTGCGTTTTCGCCGGAAAACGCGTTTTCGGCCGAAAACGTGTACGTTTGCACTTCCCCGCCACAGGGAAGCTGCTAGCCGGGAATTCTCTGCCTGGTTCTACCCGCTGCCCGGAACGCTACGCAGGGCAAAAGCGGTTCTCGTCCTCCGTGCTTGCTTTTTCTCAGAAAGAGCCGTGGTGTGCCTTTTCGCCGGAAAACGCGTTTTCGGCCGAAAACGTGTACGTTTGCACTTCCCCGCCACAGGGAAGCTGCTAGCCGGGAATTCTCTGCCTGGTTCTACCCGCTGCCCGGAACGCTACGCAGGGCAGAAGCGGTTCTCGTCCTCCGTGCTTGCTTTTTCTCAGAAAGAGCCGTGGTGTGCGTTTTCGCCGGAAAACGCGTTTTCAGCCGAAAACGTGTACGTTTGCACTTCCGCGCCACAGGGAAGCTGCTAGCCGGGAATTCTCTGCCTGGTTCTACCCGCTGCCCGGAACGCTACGCAGGGCAAAAGCGGTTCTCGTCCTCCGTGCTTGCTTTTTCTCAGAAAGAGCCGTGGTGTGCGTTTTCGCCGGAAAACGCGTTTTCGGCCGAAAACGTGTACGTTTGCACTTCCCCGCCACAGGGAAGCTGCTAGCCGGGAATTCTCTGCCTGGTTCTACCCGCTGCCCGGAACGCTACGCAGGGCAAAAGCGGTTCTCGTCCTCCGTGCTTGCTTTTTCTCAGAAAGAGCCGTGGTGTGCGTTTTCGCCGGAAAACGCGTTTTCGGCCGAAAACGTGTACGTTTGCACTTCCCCGCCACAGGGAAGCTGCTAGCCGGGAATTCTCTGCCTGGTTCTACCCGCTGCCCGGAACGCTACGCAGGGCAAAAGCGGTTCTCGTCCTCCGTGCTTGCTTTTTCTCAGAAAGTGTCGTGGTGTGCGTTTTCGCCGGAAAACGCGTTTTCGGCCGAAAACGTGTACGTTTGCACTTCCCCGCCACAGGGAAGCTGCTAGCCGGGAATTCTCTGCCTGGTTCTACCCGCTGCCCGGAACGCTACGCAGGGCAAAAGCGGTTCTCGTCCTCCGTGCTTGCTTTTTCTCAGAAAGAGCCGTGGTGTGCGTTTTACCCGGAAAACGCATTTTCGGCCGATAACGTGTACGTTTGCACTTCCCCGCCACAGGGAAGCTGCTAGCCGGGAATTCTCTGCCTGGTTCTACCCGCTGCCCGGAACGCTACGCAGGGCAAAAGCGGTTCTCGTCCTCCGTGCTTGCTTTTTCTCAGAAAGAGCCGTGGTGTGCGTTTTCGCCGGAAAACGCGTTTTCGGCCGAAAACGTGTACGTTTGCACTTCCCCGCCACAGGGAAGCTGCTAGCCGGGAATTCTCTGCCTGGTTCTACCCGCTGCCCGGAACGCTACGCAGGGCAAAAGCGGTTCTCGTCCTCCGTGCTTGTTTTTTCTCAGAAAGAGCCGTGGTGTGCGTTTTCGCCGGAAAACGCGTTTTCGGCCGAAAACGTGTACGTTTGCACTTCACCGCCACAGGGAAGCTGCTAGCCGGGAATTCTCTGCCTGGTTCTACCCGCTGCCCGGAACGCTACGCAGGGCAAAAGCGGTTCTCGTCCTCCATGCTTGCTTTTTCTCAGAAAGAGCCGTGGTGTGCGATTTCGCCGGAAAACGCGTTTTCGGCCGAAAACGTGTACGTTTGCACTTCCCCGCCACAGGGAAGCTGCTAGCCGGGAATTCTCTGCCTGGTTCTACCCGCTGCCCGGAACGCTACGCAGGGCAAAAGCGGTTCTCGTCCTCCGTGCTTGCTTTTTCTCAGAAAGAGCCGTGGTGTGCGTTTTCGCCGGAAAACGCGTTTTCGGCCGAAAACGTGTACGTTTGCACTTCCCCGCCACAGGGAAGCTGCTAGCCGGGAATTCTCTGCCTGGTTCTACCCGCTGCCCGGAACGCTAGGCAGGGCAAAAGCGGTTCTCGTCCTCCGTGCTTGCTTTTTCTCAGAAAGAGCCGTGGTGTGCCTTTTCGCCGGAAAACGCGTTTTCGGCCGAAAACGTGTACGTTTGCACTTCCCCGCCACAGGGAAGCTGCTAGCCGGGAATTCTCTGCCTGGTTCTACCCGCTGCCCGGAACGCTACGCAGGGCAAAAGCGGTTCTCGTCCTCCGTGCTTGCTTTTTCTCAGAAAGTGTTGTGGTGTGCGTTTTCGCCGGAAAACGCGTTTTCGGCCGAAAACGTGTACGTTTGCACTTCCCCGCCACAGGGAAGCTGCTAGCCGGGAATTCTCTGCCTGGTTCTACCCGCTGCCCGGAACGCTACGCAGGGCAAAAGCGGTTCTCGTCCTCCGTGCTTGCTTTTTCTCAGAAAGACCCGTGGTGTGCGTTTTAGCCGGAAAACGCATTTTCGGCCGATAACGTGTACGTTTGCACTTCCCCGCCACAGGGAAGCTGCTAGCCGGGAATTCTCTGCCTGGTTCTACCCGCTGCCCGGAACGCTACGCAGGGCAAAAGCGGTTCTCGTCCTCCGTGCTTGCTTTTTCTCAGAAAGAGCCGTGGTGTGCGTTTTCGCCGGAAAACGCGTTTTCGGCCGAAAACGTGTACGTTTGCACTTCCCCGCCACAGGGAAGCTGCTAGCCGGGAATTCTCTGCCTGGTTCTACCCGCTGCCCGGAACGCTACGCAGGGCAAAAGCGGTTCTCGTCCTCCGTGCTTGCTTTTTCTCAGAAAGAGCCGTGGTGTGCGTTTTCGCCGGAAAACGCGTTTTCGGCCGAAAACGTGTACGTTTGCACTTCCCCGCCACAGGGAAGCTGCTAGCCGGGAATTCTCAGCCTGGTTCTACCCGCTGCCCGGAACGCTACGCAGGGCAAAAGCGGTTCTCGTCCTCCGTGCTTGCTTTTTCTCAGAAAGAGCCGTGGTGTGCGTTTTCGCCGGAAAACGCGTTTTCGGCCGAAAACGTGTACGTTTGCACTTCCCCGCCACAGGGAAGCTGCTAGCCGGGAATTCTCTGCCTGGTTCTACCCGCTGCCCGGAACGCTACGCAGGGCAAAAGCGGTTCTCGTCCTCCGTGCTTGCTTTTTCTCAGAAAGAGCCGTGGTGTGCGTTTTAGCCGGAAAACGCATTTTCGGCCGATAACGTGTACGTTTGCACTTCCCCGCCACAGGGAAGCTGCTAGCCGGGAATTCTCTGCCTGGTTCTACCCGCTGCCCGGAACGCTACGCAGGGCAAAAGCGGTTCTCGTCCTCCGTGCTTGCTTTTTCTCAGACAGAGCCGTGGTGTGCGTTTTCGCCGGAAAACGCGTTTTCGGCAGAAAACGTGTACGTTTGCACTTCCGCGCCACAGGGAAGCTGCTAGCCGGGAATTCTCTGCCTGGTTCTACCCGCTGCCCGGAACGCTACGCAGGGCAAAAGCGGTTCTCGTCCTCCGTGCTTGTTTTTTCTCAGAAAGAGCCGTGGTGTGCGTTTTCGCCGGAAAACGCGTTTTCGGCCGAAAACGTGTACGTTTGCACTTCCCCGCCACAGGGAAGCTGCTAGCCGGGAATTCTCTGCCTGGTTCTACCCGCTGCCCGGAACGCTACGCAGGGCAAAAGCGGTTCTCGTCCTCCGTGCTTGCTTTTTCTCAGAAAGAGCCGTGGTGTGCGTTTTCGCCGGAAAACGCGTTTTCGGCCGAAAACGTGTACGTTTGCACTTCCCCGCCACAGGGAAGCTGCTAGCCGGGAATTCTCTGCCTGGTTCTACCCGCTGCCCGGAACGCTAGGCAGGGCAAAAGCGGTTCTCGTCCTCCGTGCTTGCTTTTTCTCAGAAAGAGCCGTGGTGTGCGTTTTCGCCGGAAAACGCGTTTTCGGCCGAAAACGTGTACGTTTGCACTTCCCCGCCACAGGGAAGCTGCTAGCCGGGAATTCTCTGCCTGGTTCTACCCGCTGCCCGGAACGCTACGCAGGGCAAAAGCGGTTCTCGTCCTCCGTGCTTGCTTTTTCTCAGAAAGTGTTGTGGTGTGCGTTTTCGCCGGAAAACGCGTTTTCGGCCGAAAACGTGTACGTTTGCACTTCCCCGCCACAGGGAAGCTGCTAGCCGGGAATTCTCTGCCTGGTTCTACCCGCTGCCCGGAACGCTAGGCAGGGCAAAAGCGGTTCTCGTCCTCCGTGCTTGCTTTTTCTCAGAAAGACCCGTGGTGAGCGTTTTAGCCGGAAAACGCATTTTCGGCCGATAACGTGTACGTTTGCACTTCCCCGCCACAGGGAAGCTGCTAGCCGGGAATTCTCTGCCTGGTTCTACCCGCTGCCCGGAACGCTACGCAGGGCAAAAGCGGTTCTCGTCCTCCGTGCTTGCTTTTTCTCAGAAAGAGCCGTGGTGTGCGTTTTCGCCGGAAAACGCGTTTTCGGCCGAAAACGTGTAAGTTTGCACTTCCCCGCCACAGGGAAGCTGCTAGCCGGGAATTCTCTGCCTGGTTCTACCCGCTGCCCGGAACGCTACGCAGGGCAAAAGCGGTTCTCGTCCTCCGTGCTTGCTTTTTCTCAGAAAGAGCCGTGGTGTGCGTTTTCGCCGGAAAACGCGTTTTCGGCCGAAAACGTGTACGTTTGCACTTCCCCGCCACAGGGAAGCTGCTAGCCGGGAATTCTCTGCCTGGTTCTACCCGCTGCCCGGAACGCTACGCAGGGCAGAAGCGGTTCTCGTCCTCCGTGCTTGCTTTTTCTCAGAAAGAGCCGTGGTGTGCGTTTTCGCCGGAAAACGCGTTTTCGGCCGAAAACGTGTACGTTTGCACTTCCCCGCCACAGGGAAGCTGCTAGCCGGGAATTCTCTGCCTGGTTCTACCCGCTGCCCGGAACGCTACGCAGGGCAAAAGCGGTTCTCGTCCTCCGTGCTTGCTTTTTCTCAGAAAGTGTCGTGGTGTGCGTTTTCGCCGGAAAACGCGTTTTCGGCCGAAAACGTGTACGTTTGCACTTCCCCGCCACAGGGAAGCTGCTAGCCGGGAATTCTCTGCCTGGTTCTACCCGCTGCCCGGAACGCTACGCAGGGCAAAAGCGGTTCTCGTCCTCCGTGCTTGCTTTTTCTCAGAAAGAGCCGTGGTGTGCGTTTTACCCGGAAAACGCATTTTCGGCCGATAACGTGTACGTTTGCACTTCCCCGCCACAGGGAAGCTGCTAGCCGGGAATTCTCTGCCTGGTTCTACCCGCTGCCCGGAACGCTACGCAGGGCAAAAGCGGTTCTCGTCCTCCGTGCTTGCTTTTTCTCAGAAAGAGCCGTGGTGTGCGTTTTCGCCGGAAAACGCGTTTTCGGCCGAAAACGTGTACGTTTGCACTTCCCCGCCACAGGGAAGCTGCTAGCCGGGAATTCTCTGCCTGGTTCTACCCGCTGCCCGGAACGCTACGCAGGGCAAAAGCGGTTCTCGTCCTCCGTGCTTGTTTTTTCTCAGAAAGAGCCGTGGTGTGCGTTTTCGCCGGAAAACGCGTTTTCGGCCGAAAACGTGTACGTTTGCACTTCACCGCCACAGGGAAGCTGCTAGCCGGGAATTCTCTGCCTGGTTCTACCCGCTGCCCGGAACGCTACGCAGGGCAAAAGCGGTTCTCGTCCTCCATGCTTGCTTTTTCTCAGAAAGAGCCGTGGTGTGCGATTTCGCCGGAAAACGCGTTTTCGGCCGAAAACGTGTACGTTTGCACTTCCCCGCCACAGGGAAGCTGCTAGCCGGGAATTCTCTGCCTGGTTCTACCCGCTGCCCGGAACGCTACGCAGGGCAAAAGCGGTTCTCGTCCTCCGTGCTTGCTTTTTCTCAGAAAGAGCCGTGGTGTGCGTTTTCGCCGGAAAACGCGTTTTCGGCCGAAAACGTGTACGTTTGCACTTCCCCGCCACAGGGAAGCTGCTAGCCGGGAATTCTCTGCCTGGTTCTACCCGCTGCCCGGAACGCTACGCAGGGCAAAAGCGGTTCTCGTCCTCCGTGCTTGCTTTTTCTCAGAAAGAGCCGTGGTGTGCCTTTTCGCCGGAAAACGCGTTTTCGGCCGAAAACGTGTACGTTTGCACTTCCCCGCCACAGGGAAGCTGCTAGCCGGGAATTCTCTGCCTGGTTCTACCCGCTGCCCGGAACGCTACGCAGGGCAAAAGCGGTTCTCGTCCTCCGTGCTTGCTTTTTCTCAGAAAGTGTTGTGGTGTGCGTTTTCGCCGGAAAACGCGTTTTCGGCCGAAAACGTGTACGTTTGCACTTCCCCGCCACAGGGAAGCTGCTAGCCGGGAATTCTCTGCCTGGTTCTACCCGCTGCCCGGAACGCTACGCAGGGCAAAAGCGGTTCTCGTCCTCCGTGCTTGCTTTTTCTCAGAAAGAGCCGTGGTGTGCCTTTTCGCCGGAAAACGCGTTTTCGGCCGAAAACGTGTACGTTTGCACTTCCCCGCCACAGGGAAGCTGCTAGCCGGGAATTCTCTGCCTGGTTCTACCCGCTGCCCGGAACGCTACGCAGGGCAGAAGCGGTTCTCGTCCTCCGTGCTTGCTTTTTCTCAGAAAGAGCCGTGGTGTGCGTTTTCGCCGGAAAACGCGTTTTCAGCCGAAAACGTGTACGTTTGCACTTCCGCGCCACAGGGAAGCTGCTAGCCGGGAATTCTCTGCCTGGTTCTACCCGCTGCCCGGAACGCTACGCAGGGCAAAAGCGGTTCTCGTCCTCCGTGCTTGCTTTTTCTCAGAAAGAGCCGTGGTGTGCGTTTTCGCCGGAAAACGCGTTTTCGGCCGAAAACGTGTACGTTTGCACTTCCCCGCCACAGGGAAGCTGCTAGCCGGGAATTCTCTGCCTGGTTCTACCCGCTGCCCGGAACGCTACGCAGGGCAAAAGCGGTTCTCGTCCTCCGTGCTTGCTTTTTCTCAGAAAGAGCCGTGGTGTGCGTTTTCGCCGGAAAACGCGTTTTCGGCCGAAAACGTGTACGTTTGCACTTCCCCGCCACAGGGAAGCTGCTAGCCGGGAATTCTCTGCCTGGTTCTACCCGCTGCCCGGAACGCTACGCAGGGCAAAAGCGGTTCTCGTCCTCCGTGCTTGCTTTTTCTCAGAAAGTGTCGTGGTGTGCGTTTTCGCCGGAAAACGCGTTTTCGGCCGAAAACGTGTACGTTTGCACTTCCCCGCCACAGGGAAGCTGCTAGCCGGGAATTCTCTGCCTGGTTCTACCCGCTGCCCGGAACGCTACGCAGGGCAAAAGCGGTTCTCGTCCTCCGTGCTTGCTTTTTCTCAGAAAGAGCCGTGGTGTGCGTTTTACCCGGAAAACGCATTTTCGGCCGATAACGTGTACGTTTGCACTTCCCCGCCACAGGGAAGCTGCTAGCCGGGAATTCTCTGCCTGGTTCTACCCGCTGCCCGGAACGCTACGCAGGGCAAAAGCGGTTCTCGTCCTCCGTGCTTGCTTTTTCTCAGAAAGAGCCGTGGTGTGCGTTTTCGCCGGAAAACGCGTTTTCGGCCGAAAACGTGTACGTTTGCACTTCCCCGCCACAGGGAAGCTGCTAGCCGGGAATTCTCTGCCTGGTTCTACCCGCTGCCCGGAACGCTACGCAGGGCAAAAGCGGTTCTCGTCCTCCGTGCTTGTTTTTTCTCAGAAAGAGCCGTGGTGTGCGTTTTCGCCGGAAAACGCGTTTTCGGCCGAAAACGTGTACGTTTGCACTTCACCGCCACAGGGAAGCTGCTAGCCGGGAATTCTCTGCCTGGTTCTACCCGCTGCCCGGAACGCTACGCAGGGCAAAAGCGGTTCTCGTCCTCCATGCTTGCTTTTTCTCAGAAAGAGCCGTGGTGTGCGATTTCGCCGGAAAACGCGTTTTCGGCCGAAAACGTGTACGTTTGCACTTCCCCGCCACAGGGAAGCTGCTAGCCGGGAATTCTCTGCCTGGTTCTACCCGCTGCCCGGAACGCTACGCAGGGCAAAAGCGGTTCTCGTCCTCCGTGCTTGCTTTTTCTCAGAAAGAGCCGTGGTGTGCGTTTTCGCCGGAAAACGCGTTTTCGGCCGAAAACGTGTACGTTTGCACTTCCCCGCCACAGGGAAGCTGCTAGCCGGGAATTCTCTGCCTGGTTCTACCCGCTGCCCGGAACGCTAGGCAGGGCAAAAGCGGTTCTCGTCCTCCGTGCTTGCTTTTTCTCAGAAAGAGCCGTGGTGTGCCTTTTCGCCGGAAAACGCGTTTTCGGCCGAAAACGTGTACGTTTGCACTTCCCCGCCACAGGGAAGCTGCTAGCCGGGAATTCTCTGCCTGGTTCTACCCGCTGCCCGGAACGCTACGCAGGGCAAAAGCGGTTCTCGTCCTCCGTGCTTGCTTTTTCTCAGAAAGTGTTGTGGTGTGCGTTTTCGCCGGAAAACGCGTTTTCGGCCGAAAACGTGTACGTTTGCACTTCCCCGCCACAGGGAAGCTGCTAGCCGGGAATTCTCTGCCTGGTTCTACCCGCTGCCCGGAACGCTACGCAGGGCAAAAGCGGTTCTCGTCCTCCGTGCTTGCTTTTTCTCAGAAAGACCCGTGGTGTGCGTTTTAGCCGGAAAACGCATTTTCGGCCGATAACGTGTACGTTTGCACTTCCCCGCCACAGGGAAGCTGCTAGCCGGGAATTCTCTGCCTGGTTCTACCCGCTGCCCGGAACGCTACGCAGGGCAAAAGCGGTTCTCGTCCTCCGTGCTTGCTTTTTCTCAGAAAGAGCCGTGGTGTGCGTTTTCGCCGGAAAACGCGTTTTCGGCCGAAAACGTGTACGTTTGCACTTCCCCGCCACAGGGAAGCTGCTAGCCGGGAATTCTCTGCCTGGTTCTACCCGCTGCCCGGAACGCTACGCAGGGCAAAAGCGGTTCTCGTCCTCCGTGCTTGCTTTTTCTCAGAAAGAGCCGTGGTGTGCGTTTTCGCCGGAAAACGCGTTTTCGGCCGAAAACGTGTACGTTTGCACTTCCCCGCCACAGGGAAGCTGCTAGCCGGGAATTCTCAGCCTGGTTCTACCCGCTGCCCGGAACGCTACGCAGGGCAAAAGCGGTTCTCGTCCTCCGTGCTTGCTTTTTCTCAGAAAGAGCCGTGGTGTGCGTTTTCGCCGGAAAACGCGTTTTCGGCCGAAAACGTGTACGTTTGCACTTCCCCGCCACAGGGAAGCTGCTAGCCGGGAATTCTCTGCCTGGTTCTACCCGCTGCCCGGAACGCTACGCAGGGCAAAAGCGGTTCTCGTCCTCCGTGCTTGCTTTTTCTCAGAAAGAGCCGTGGTGTGCGTTTTAGCCGGAAAACGCATTTTCGGCCGATAACGTGTACGTTTGCACTTCCCCGCCACAGGGAAGCTGCTAGCCGGGAATTCTCTGCCTGGTTCTACCCGCTGCCCGGAACGCTACGCAGGGCAAAAGCGGTTCTCGTCCTCCGTGCTTGCTTTTTCTCAGACAGAGCCGTGGTGTGCGTTTTCGCCGGAAAACGCGTTTTCGGCAGAAAACGTGTACGTTTGCACTTCCGCGCCACAGGGAAGCTGCTAGCCGGGAATTCTCTGCCTGGTTCTACCCGCTGCCCGGAACGCTACGCAGGGCAAAAGCGGTTCTCGTCCTCCGTGCTTGTTTTTTCTCAGAAAGAGCCGTGGTGTGCGTTTTCGCCGGAAAACGCGTTTTCGGCCGAAAACGTGTACGTTTGCACTTCCCCGCCACAGGGAAGCTGCTAGCCGGGAATTCTCTGCCTGGTTCTACCCGCTGCCCGGAACGCTACGCAGGGCAAAAGCGGTTCTCGTCCTCCGTGCTTGCTTTTTCTCAGAAAGAGCCGTGGTGTGCGTTTTCGCCGGAAAACGCGTTTTCGGCCGAAAACGTGTACGTTTGCACTTCCCCGCCACAGGGAAGCTGCTAGCCGGGAATTCTCTGCCTGGTTCTACCCGCTGCCCGGAACGCTAGGCAGGGCAAAAGCGGTTCTCGTCCTCCGTGCTTGCTTTTTCTCAGAAAGAGCCGTGGTGTGCGTTTTCGCCGGAAAACGCGTTTTCGGCCGAAAACGTGTACGTTTGCACTTCCCCGCCACAGGGAAGCTGCTAGCCGGGAATTCTCTGCCTGGTTCTACCCGCTGCCCGGAACGCTACGCAGGGCAAAAGCGGTTCTCGTCCTCCGTGCTTGCTTTTTCTCAGAAAGTGTTGTGGTGTGCGTTTTCGCCGGAAAACGCGTTTTCGGCCGAAAACGTGTACGTTTGCACTTCCCCGCCACAGGGAAGCTGCTAGCCGGGAATTCTCTGCCTGGTTCTACCCGCTGCCCGGAACGCTAGGCAGGGCAAAAGCGGTTCTCGTCCTCCGTGCTTGCTTTTTCTCAGAAAGACCCGTGGTGAGCGTTTTAGCCGGAAAACGCATTTTCGGCCGATAACGTGTACGTTTGCACTTCCCCGCCACAGGGAAGCTGCTAGCCGGGAATTCTCTGCCTGGTTCTACCCGCTGCCCGGAACGCTACGCAGGGCAAAAGCGGTTCTCGTCCTCCGTGCTTGCTTTTTCTCAGAAAGAGCCGTGGTGTGCGTTTTCGCCGGAAAACGCGTTTTCGGCCGAAAACGTGTAAGTTTGCACTTCCCCGCCACAGGGAAGCTGCTAGCCGGGAATTCTCTGCCTGGTTCTACCCGCTGCCCGGAACGCTACGCAGGGCAAAAGCGGTTCTCGTCCTCCGTGCTTGCTTTTTCTCAGAAAGAGCCGTGGTGTGCGTTTTCGCCGGAAAACGCGTTTTCGGCCGAAAACGTGTACGTTTGCACTTCCCCGCCACAGGGAAGCTGCTAGCCGGGAATTCTCTGCCTGGTTCTACCCGCTGCCCGGAACGCTACGCAGGGCAGAAGCGGTTCTCGTCCTCCGTGCTTGCTTTTTCTCAGAAAGAGCCGTGGTGTGCGTTTTCGCCGGAAAACGCGTTTTCAGCCGAAAACGTGTACGTTTGCACTTCCGCGCCACAGGGAAGCTGCTAGCCGGGAATTCTCTGCCTGGTTCTACCCGCTGCCCGGAACGCTACGCAGGGCAAAAGCGGTTCTCGTCCTCCGTGCTTGCTTTTTCTCAGAAAGAGCCGTGGTGTGCGTTTTCGCCGGAAAACGCGTTTTCGGCCGAAAACGTGTACGTTTGCACTTCCCCGCCACAGGGAAGCTGCTAGCCGGGAATTCTCTGCCTGGTTCTACCCGCTGCCCGGAACGCTACGCAGGGCAGAAGCGGTTCTCGTCCTCCGTGCTTGCTTTTTCTCAGAAAGAGCCGTGGTGTGCGTTTTCGCCGGAAAACGCGTTTTCGGCCGAAAACGTGTACGTTTGCACTTCCCCGCCACAGGGAAGCTGCTAGCCGGGAATTCTCTGCCTAGTTCTACCCGCTGCCCGGAACGCTACGCAGGGCAAAAGCGGTTCTCGTCCTCCGTGCTTGCTTTTTCTCAGAAAGTGTCGTGGTGTGCGTTTTCGCCGGAAAACGCGTTTTCGGCCGAAAACGTGTACGTTTGCACTTCCCCGCCACAGGGAAGCTGCTAGCCGGGAATTCTCTGCCTGGTTCTACCCGCTGCCCGGAACGCTACGCAGGGCAAAAGCGGTTCTCGTCCTCCGTGCTTGCTTTTTCTCAGAAAGAGCCGTGGTGTGCGTTTTACCCGGAAAACGCATTTTCGGCCGATAACGTGTACGTTTGCACTTCCCCGCCACAGGGAAGCTGCTAGCCGGGAATTCTCTGCCTGGTTCTACCCGCTGCCCGGAACGCTACGCAGGGCAAAAGCGGTTCTCGTCCTCCGTGCTTGCTTTTTCTCAGAAAGAGCCGTGGTGTGCCTTTTCGCCGGAAAACGCGTTTTCGGCCGAAAACGTGTACGTTTGCACTTCCCCGCCACAGGGAAGCTGCTAGCCGGGAATTCTCTGCCTGGTTCTACCCGCTGCCCGGAACGCTACGCAGGGCAAAAGCGGTTCTCGTCCTCCGTGCTTGTTTTTTCTCAGAAAGAGCCGTGGTGTGCGTTTTCGCCGGAAAACGCGTTTTCGGCCGAAAACGTGTACGTTTGCACTTCCCCGCCACAGGGAAGCTGCTAGCCGGGAATTCTCTGCCTGGTTCTACCCGCTGCCCGGAACGCTACGCAGGGCAAAAGCGGTTCTCTTCCTCCGTGCTTGCTTTTTCTCAGAAAGAGCCGTGGTGTGCGTTTTCGCCGGAAAACGCGTTTTCGGCCGAAAACGTGTACGTTTGCACTTCACCGCCACAGGGAAGCTGCTAGCCGGGAATTCTCTGCCTGGTTCTACCCGCTGCCCGGAACGCTACGCAGGGCAAAAGCGGTTCTCGTCCTCCATGCTTGCTTTTTCTCAGAAAGAGCCGTGGTGTGCGATTTCGCCGGAAAACGCGTTTTCGGCCGAAAACGTGTACGTTTGCACTTCCCCGCCACAGGGAAGCTGCTAGCCGGGAATTCTCTGCCTGGTTCTACCCGCTGCCCGGAACGCTACGCAGGGCAAAAGCGGTTCTCGTCCTCCGTGCTTGCTTTTTCTCAGAAAGAGCCGTGGTGTGCGTTTTCGCCGGAAAACGCGTTTTCGGCCGAAAACGTGTACGTTTGCACTTCCCCGCCACAGGGAAGCTGCTAGCCGGGAATTCTCTGCCTGGTTCTACCCGCTGCCCGGAACGCTAGGCAGGGCAAAAGCGGTTCTCGTCCTCCGTGCTTGCTTTTTCTCAGAAAGAGCCGTGGTGTGCCTTTTCGCCGGAAAACGCGTTTTCGGCCGAAAACGTGTACGTTTGCACTTCCCCGCCACAGGGAAGCTGCTAGCCGGGAATTCTCTGCCTGGTTCTACCCGCTGCCCGGAACGCTACGCAGGGCAAAAGCGGTTCTCGTCCTCCGTGCTTGCTTTTTCTCAGAAAGTGTTGTGGTGTGCGTTTTCGCCGGAAAACGCGTTTTCGGCCGAAAACGTGTACGTTTGCACTTCCCCGCCACAGGGAAGCTGCTAGCCGGGAATTCTCTGCCTGGTTCTACCCGCTGCCCGGAACGCTACGCAGGGCAAAAGCGGTTCTCGTCCTCCGTGCTTGCTTTTTCTCAGAAAGACCCGTGGTGTGCGTTTTAGCCGGAAAACGCATTTTCGGCCGATAACGTGTACGTTTGCACTTCCCCGCCACAGGGAAGCTGCTAGCCGGGAATTCTCTGCCTGGTTCTACCCGCTGCCCGGAACGCTACGCAGGGCAAAAGCGGTTCTCGTCCTCCGTGCTTGCTTTTTCTCAGAAAGAGCCGTGGTGTGCGTTTTCGCCGGAAAACGCGTTTTCGGCCGAAAACGTGTACGTTTGCACTTCCCCGCCACAGGGAAGCTGCTAGCCGGGAATTCTCTGCCTGGTTCTACCCGCTGCCCGGAACGCTACGCAGGGCAAAAGCGGTTCTCGTCCTCCGTGCTTGCTTTTTCTCAGAAAGAGCCGTGGTGTGCGTTTTCGCCGGAAAACGCGTTTTCGGCCGAAAACGTGTACGTTTGCACTTCCCCGCCACAGGGAAGCTGCTAGCCGGGAATTCTCTGCCTGGTTCTACCCGCTGCCCGGAACGCTACGCAGGGCAAAAGCGGTTCTCGTCCTCCGTGCTTGCTTTTTCTCAGAAAGAGCCGTGGTGTGCGATTTCGCCGGAAAACGCGTTTTCGGCCGAAAACGTGTACGTTTGCACTTCCCCGCCACAGGGAAGCTGCTAGCCGGGAATTCTCTGCCTGGGTCTACCCGCTGCCCGGAACGCTACGCAGGGCAAAAGCGGTTCTCGTCCTCCGTGCTTGCTTTTTCTCAGAAAGAGCCGTGGTGTGCGTTTTCGCCGGAAAACGCGTTTTCGGCCGAAAACGTGTACGTTTGCACTTCCCCGCCACAGGGAAGCTGCTAGCCGGGAATTCTCAGCCTGGTTCTACCCGCTGCCCGGAACGCTACGCAGGGCAAAAGCGGTTCTCGTCCTCCGTGCTTGCTTTTTCTCAGAAAGAGCCGTGGTGTGCGATTTCGCCGGAAAACGCGTTTTCGGCCGAAAACGTGTACGTTTGCACTTCCCCGCCACAGGGAAGCTGCTAGCCGGGAATTCTCTGCCTGGTTCTACCCGCTGCCCGGAACGCTACGCAGGGCAAAAGCGGTTCTCGTCCTCCGTGCTTGCTTTTTCTCAGAAAGAGCCGTGGTGTGCGTTTTAGCCGGAAAACGCATTTTCGGCCGATAACGTGTACGTTTGCACTTCCCCGCCACAGGGAAGCTGCTAGCCGGGAATTCTCTGCCTGGTTCTACCCGCTGCCCGGAACGCTACGCAGGGCAAAAGCGGTTCTCGTCCTCCGTGCTTGCTTTTTCTCAGAAAGAGCCGTGGTGTGCGTTTTCGCCGGAAAACGCGTTTTCGGCCGAAAACGTGTACGTTTGCACTTCCCCGCCACAGGGAAGCTGCTAGCCGGGAATTCTCTGCCTGGTTCTACCCGCTGCCCGGAACGCTACGCAGGGCAAAAGCGGTTCTCGTCCTCCGTGCTTGTTTTTTCTCAGAAAGAGCCGTGGTGTGCGTTTTCGCCGGAAAACGCGTTTTCGGCCGAAAACGTGTACGTTTGCACTTCCCCGCCACAGGGAAGCTGCTAGCCGGGAATTCTCTGCCTGGTTCTACCCGCTGCCCGGAACGCTACGCAGGGCAAAAGCGGTTCTCGTCCTCCGTGCTTGCTTTTTCTCAGAAAGAGCCGTGGTGTGCGTTTTCGCCGGAAAACGCGTTTTCGGCCGAAAACGTGTACGTTTGCACTTCCCCGCCACAGGGAAGCTGCTAGCCGGGAATTCTCTGCCTGGGTCTACCCGCTGCCCGGAACGCTAGGCAGGGCAAAAGCGGTTCTCGTCCTCCATGCTTGCTTTTTCTCAGAAAGAGCCGTGGTGTGCGATTTCGCCGGAAAACGCGTTTTCGGCCGAAAACGTGTACGTTTGCACTTCCCCGCCACAGGGAAGCTGCTAGCCGGGAATTCTCTGCCTGGTTCTACCCGCTGCCCGGAACGCTACGCAGGGCAAAAGCGGTTCTCGTCCTCCGTGCTTGCTTTTTCTCAGAAAGAGCCGTGGTGTGCGTTTTCGCCGGAAAACGCGTTTTCGGCCGAAAACGTGTACGTTTGCACTTCCCCGCCACAGGGAAGCTGCTAGCCGGGAATTCTCTGCCTGGTTCTACCCGCTGCCCGGAACGCTAGGCAGGGCAAAAGCGGTTCTCGTCCTCCGTGCTTGCTTTTTCTCAGAAAGAGCCGTGGTGTGCGTTTTCGCCGGAAAACGCGTTTTCGGCCGAAAACGTGTACGTTTGCACTTCCCCGCCACAGGGAAGCTGCTAGCCGGGAATTCTCTGCCTGGTTCTACCCGCTGCCCGGAACGCTACGCAGGGCAAAAGCGGTTCTCGTCCTCCGTGCTTGCTTTTTCTCAGAAAGTGTTGTGGTGTGCGTTTTCGCCGGAAAACGCGTTTTCGGCCGAAAACGTGTACGTTTGCACTTCCCCGCCACAGGGAAGCTGCTAGCCGGGAATTCTCTGCCTGGTTCTACCCGCTGCCCGGAACGCTAGGCAGGGCAAAAGCGGTTCTCGTCCTCCGTGCTTGCTTTTTCTCAGAAAGACCCGTGGTGTGCGTTTTAGCCGGAAAACGCGTTTTCGGCCGAAAACGTGTACGTTTGCACTTCCCCGCCACAGGGAAGCTGCTAGCCGGGAATTCTCTGCCTGGTTCTACCCGCTGCCCGGAACGCTACGCAGGGCAAAAGCGGTTCTCGTCCTCCGTGCTTGCTTTTTCTCAGAAAGAGCCGTGGTGTGCGTTTTCGCCGGAAAACGCGTTTTCGGCCGAAAACGTGTAAGTTTGCACTTCCCCGCCACAGGGAAGCTGCTAGCCGGGAATTCTCTGCCTGGTTCTACCCGCTGCCCGGAACGCTACGCAGGGCAAAAGCGGTTCTCGTCCTCCGTGCTTGCTTTTTCTCAGAAAGAGCCGTGGTGTGCGTTTTCGCCGGAAAACGCGTTTTCGGCCGAAAACGTGTACGTTTGCACTTCCCCGCCACAGGGAAGCTGCTAGCCGGGAATTCTCTGCCTGGTTCTACCCGCTGCCCGGAACGCTACGCAGGGCAAAAGCGGTTCTCGTCCTCCGTGCTTGCTTTTTCTCAGAAAGAGCCGTGGTGTGCGTTTTCGCCGGAAAACGCGTTTTCGGCCGAAAACGTGTACGTTTGCACTTCCCCGCCACAAGGAAGCTGCTAGCCGGGAATTCTCTGCCTGGTTCTACCCGCTGCCCGGAACGCTACGCAGGGCAAAAGCGGTTCTCGTCCTCCGTGCTTGCTTTTTCTCAGAAAGAGCCGTGGTGTGCGTTTTAGCCGGAAAACGCATTTTCGGCCGATAACGTGTACGTTTGCACTTCCCCGCCACAGGGAAGCTGCTAGCCGGGAATTCTCTGCCTGGTTCTACCCGCTGCCCGGAACGCTACGCAGGGCAAAAGCGGTTCTCGTCCTCCGTGCTTGCTTTTTCTCAGAAAGAGCCGTGGTGTGCGTTTTCGCCGGAAAACGCGTTTTCGGCCGAAAACGTGTACGTTTGCACTTCCCCGCCACAGGGAAGCTGCTAGCCGGGAATTCTCTGCCTGGTTCTACCCGCTGCCCGGAACGCTACGCAGGGCAAAAGCGGTTCTCGTCCTCCGTGCTTGCTTTTTCTCAGAAAGAGCCGTGGTGTGCGTTTTCGCCGGAAAACGCGTTTTCGGCCGAAAACGTGTACGTTTGCACTTCCCCGCCACAGGGAAGCTGCTAGCCGGGAATTCTCTGCCTGGTTCTACCCGCTGCCCGGAACGCTACGCAGGGCAAAAGCGGTTCTCGTCCTCCGTGCTTGCTTTTTCTCAGAAAGAGCCGTGGTGTGCGTTTTCGCCGGAAAACGCGTTTTTGGCCGAAAACGTGTACGTTTGCACTTCCCCGCCACAGGGAAGCTGCTAGCCGGGAATTCTCTGCCTGGTTCTACCCGCTGCCCGGAACGCTACGCAGGGCAAAAGCGGTTCTCGTCCTCCTTGCTTGCTTTTTCTCAGACAGAGCCGTGGTGTGCGTTTTCGCCGGAAAACGCGTTTTCGGCCGAAAACGTGTACGTTTGCACTTCCCCGCCACAGGGAAGCTGCTAGCCGGGAATTCTCTGCCTGGTTCTACCCGCTGCCCGGAACGCTACGCAGGGCAAAAGCGGTTCTCGTCCTCCGTGCTTGCTTTTTCTCAGAAAGAGCCGTGGTGTGCGTTTTCGCGGGAAAACGCATTTTCGGCCGAAAACGTGTACGTTTGCACTTCCCCGCCACAGGGAAGCTGCTAGCCGGGAATTCTCTGCCTGGTTCTACCCGCTGCCCGGAACGCTACGCAGGGCAAAAGCGGTTCTCGTCCTCCGTGCTTGCTTTTTCTCAGACAGAGCCGTGGTGTGCGTTTTAGCCGGAAAACGCATTTTCGGCCGATAACGTGTACGTTTGCACTTCCCCGCCACAGGGAAGCTGCTAGCCGGGAATTCTCTGCCTGGTTCTACCCGCTGCCCGGAACGCTACGCAGGGCAAAAGCGGTTCTCGTCCTCCGTGCTTGCTTTTTCTCAGAAAGAGCCGTGGTGTGCGTTTTCGCCGGAAAACGCGTTTTCGGCCGAAAACGTGTACGTTTGCACTTCCCCGCCACAGGGAAGCTGCTAGCCGGGAATTCTCTGCCTGGTTCTACCCGCTGCCCGGAACGCTACGCAGGGCAAAAGCGGTTCTCGTCCTCCGTGCTTGCTTTTTCTCAGAAAGAGCCGTGGTGTGCGTTTTCGCCGGAAAACGCGTTTTCGGCCGAAAACGTGTACGTTTGCACTTCCCCGCCACAGGGAAGCTGCTAGCCGGGAATTCTCTGCCTGGTTCTACCCGCTGCCCGGAACGCTACGCAGGGCAAAAGCGGTTCTCGTCCTCCGTGCTTGCTTTTTCTCAGAAAGAGCCGTGGTGTGCGTTTTCGCCGGAAAACGCGTTTTCGGCCGAAAACGTGTACGTTTGCACTTCCCCGCCACAGGGAAGCTGCTAGCCGGGAATTCTCTGCCTGGTTCTACCCGCTGCCCGGAACGCTACGCAGGGCAAAAGCGGTTCTCGTCCTCCGTGCTTGCTTTTTCTCAGAAAGAGCCGTGGTGTGCGTTTTCGCCGGAAAACGCGTTTTCGGCCGAAAACGTGTACGTTTGCACTTCCCCGCCACAGGGAAGCTGCTAGCCGGGAATTCTCTGCCTGGGTCTACCCGCTGCCCGGAACGCTACGCAGGGCAAAAGCGGTTCTCGTCCTCCGTGCTTGCTTTTTCTCAGAAAGAGCCGTGGTGTGCGTTTTCGCCGGAAAACGCGTTTTCGGCC